>NC_135611.1:8868863-9171893 GCF_053574225.1 Canis aureus | reverse complement strand
TCTTTGGATTAAAATTAAAGTTCCTTGAGAGTTGACAATAAACTACTGGCTTTGTGAAATCAAACACATCTCACTAAAATCTAGGGAGCAGTCTCTGCAATTTCAGCTGACTAAATAATTTTATCTTTCTTGAATTGCGTGTCTTATGTCAGTCATTACTGTATTTAATGAGGGTGTCAATTAATTGAGATTTTAAACTTCCAAATTAAATTTAATAATTAAATATCACCATTTAATACCTTGAACCTATTTACTTCTTTTAATGAGAACTAGAAATGAGATTTCCAAATATTTTCTTTTATCTTTTAAGAAGAATGAATTACTTTATTTAAGCTTAAATAATATATCAGATAATAAATTTGAACAAAATGACAAACATGTATTTGAAATAGAAAAAAAATGTGTTAGAAATAACCAATTCATCCCAAATGATATCAAGCCCTATTCAGGAGAGGGCAGAAATTAGTAAAAAGTTAGTCAAACTTTAATGTTAAGTAGGAGAAAATCATAAGGTAGTGTTTTAGTCTATCTCCTTTATTATTAAAATACATACCAACATGCTTTTGAAATATTTGAAATAATAATCTACTTCCGTATAGCTAGACTATAAGGAAGAGAACACTTTGCTTTCTGCTAGAACAAGAGTCTTACCATTTATCAATCACCAACATTGAGAGAGGAGTCACTCAAAAAAAGTGGAAGTGCCTGGAAGTCAGGGAGATTAGGCAAAGCAATGAGAACAAAACAAATGAAGCATGACTACTAGAGGAGACACATGGATGTGAATAAAATAAGACAATGAGCACTTGAGAATATCCAAATGACAACCATCTGAACTCAGAAAAAAGACTTTCAAGAGATATAAACCTGATTTCCCCATTTAATATTTAGAAGATGACTTAAAGAGAGCAAAATACTGATTATATATGAGTTTATAGTCTGAAAGATCAAGCTCAAGGAACATCTCAGAGGAGAGAGCCAAAAAATGAAGAAATAGAAAAAAATAAGGGGCGGGGTGGCGGAGGGGAGAACCAGAGCCTAGGTCCAGGATATAACAGAAATTCCAGAAGGAGAGACAATATAACATATAAGTAGCAAAAATTAAACAAATGATGGATATAATAATGGAAATATTAATAATAAAATAACAGTATTAACAAATTCCAGGTCATTTTTTTAAAGATCTTATTTACTTATTCATGAGAGACACAGAGAGAGAAAGAGAGAGGCCAAGACACAGGCAGAGGGAGGCTGCATGGGAGCCAGCCTCCCATGCAGGGAGCCTGACGTGAGATGCTATCCTGGGTCTCCAGGGTCAGGCCCTGGGCTGAAGGCAGCTCTAAACCGCTGAGTCACTCGGGCTGCCCTGGCCTCACATTTCTTAACTGCACGATGTAAATTGAGGACTAGAGAATGGCATATACAGACCACAGAGATATAGGAGTGAAACCCAAGAATCCATGGTATAATCAGCACAGATTGTATCATCCACATACCTACCTCAGAAAAATATTTAAGAACAGATTCTATCCAAAAATAGGAATAAGAGACCAGGAACAGAAAAAAATATCTAAGTACTAGGAGTGGTGGTGTTAATGAGAGCCCTCAAGTGCAGTGTTTTAGGTATAGTTTTTCAACTGTGAGTCTTGTTCTCAAACAGTAGACCTTTGAATCTAAAGAGACAAGTCATCTGCCCACCACAATTCCAACATGCAATGGAGAACCAAGCACAACCACTAGACACATTTTGGTTCAAAAATGGACTCAAAAAGACACACAAATTCAGGAGTCCTTAATTCTGAAATCCAAATGGGAAATTTTGAGAGTTCCTGGATTAGTTGTCAAGGTCAAAGAATGCTTCTTTATGATTCTTGGTTCTTCTTTCCAGGATCTTGGTTCCTCCCTGAGGAACAGAGTCACCTTTCCTTTTAAAAGTAGCACATTTTCTTGCAACTGGGCTGTTCTCTTAGCCTACTTCCTGTCAGTAGAAGACTGGAAGTCCAAGCGCATCTCCTCATTCTCAGTCTTTGCTTGATAATGTTTCTCATCTATGAATCTTCTGAGAATTTTGTGGGTTTCCTGTGAATCTTTTTATTAGATCAAATACAGAGCATTGCCATGAAAATGTGGTCTAAAGAGACAGCCAAAGATGTGACCATAAAATAACTGATTTCCTAAAATCCTACAAAAAAAAAACCCAAAACCCCAAAACATATAGTCACACCCTTGACTTTTATCTTTAGATCAAATTTTCATGGCCATGCCAGGATTCATCTTTGTTCAGAAGTCTTTTTGCATCCTGGCATTGTTACAGTTTGGAGGGACTGAGGACATTTAGCACATGTGCTACCAAAGTGAGCACAAGGCGAGGTTATTTAAAACCTTCGGTTCTTGGGTTCCCTGGGTGGCTCGGAAGATTAAATGTCTGACTCTTCATTTTGTTCGGCTCAGGTCATGATATCAGGGTCGGGAGATGGAGCCCTGTGTTGGGTTCTGCACTCAATGTGGGGTTGGCTTGAGATTCTCTCTCTCCCTCTCCCTCTGCCCCTCCCCCTGGGCATGTCCACTCCCAAATAAATAAATAAATAAATAAATAAATAAATAAATAGATAAATAAATACTTTTAAAAAACCCACCAAAACCATCAATTCTTGGTTCCTTCTTGTTTAATGATCCTGCCCTCAATTTATCCCTCTCTATTCTCATTTCACCAAGCAACAAGAAGAAGGCTGCATCACCAACACTTTGCTTGGAAATCTTATCTAGATGACACAGTTTAGTGAGTACATATTTCCACATAGCTGCAGGAACAGTTCATCTAAGTTTTCTGCTTCTACATAATCACAATGCTTCTTCGTTTAATTTCCAATATTTTCCTCCCACTTTATGGTAAGGTCTCATGCACAATATCCTCAACGTCCAAAGTTTTGCAATTTGTCTTCAAGGTTGCAAGCCGTGAAGCCCTCTCTTACGCCCTTCTCATGGCCACTGATGGATTCCAAAGCCATGCCCCAATTTTACAGGTTTTGTATGGCAACACCCTATTTCCACGTGCCAAAATGGATTTTGGCTACCCATTTGTGCATAAAAAAATACCTCAAAAGTTAGTATATGGAAAGATGAAAACAAACTTGTGTTATCTTACAGCTTCCATTCTTTAGGAGCAACCAATAGCAGTTTAGATGGCTTGGTTCCTGCTCAGGGTCTCTCAGTGTTGGATGGGCTGTGGTCACCTAAAGCCTTCATTGGGGAGGATCCCTTCCTGGGCTTCCTCACAGGTTTGTTGGAAAGCCTCGGATGATCTTTCTCTAGGTTCCCTCACATAGGTGTCTCTGCTGTATTGCTTCATATTGTGGCAGCTAGCTTCCCTCAGAGCAAGCAATCCAATAAAGATCACCCGAATTGAAGTTACAGTCTTTTTATAACCTAATTTAGAAAAGGCACTCCATCACCTCTGCCATTCTATTAACTAGAAGTTAGTCAAAAAGCTCAGCCCACACTCAGAAGGAGAAATTTTATGACATTATACCAAAAGCTAGGGATCCTTGGGGGCCCAGTTTAGAGGCTATCTGCTATAGTAATTAGAGAATGAATAGCACGCTATTTTTGTGTATGTAGAAAGAAAACAGAAAAAGGAATGCATATATATCTTCCCTTATATCATCAAAATGAAACAATGCAAGGATAGCCCCAACACTAATAAGAATAGTTTCCTAAGAAAGAGAGGCAGAAAACAGAGGAAGGGACAAAAGTCAGAACTATTTTGGTGACTTGTTTGGTAGGTTTGGTTGTTGGAAACATGTAACTATTTTACATAATGATAATGAAAATCTCAAAAGAAAAGAAACAATCCTTAAATATGGGATCTATTGATGGTAATTGAATTGGAGGTACCCATTAAAATGCAGAATTTTTCTCTTTTGAAATATCCTTCTAAAATAAAAGTATTTCATGTCCTTGTAACTGAAAAGCTTAGAATCAGTAACAAAAATAACATCCTAGTAACCAGATTATGGGAACTGAATTTCATTTCCCATTAAAACAAACAAAGGTTCCTAGGGGAAATAATGGATTCCAGGTCGAGAGCTGGAAATGTACAAGATGAATCGGATATCTTGTGATTGATCACAACAAAGCTATTAAGGTCCATGGGTACCTGATAACAACACAAAAATGTCAACTGAAGCAGCTCCTTGTGGTCAAAGATGGGGCAATTAAAATTCCAAAAAGAATAATGATTCTGATGAATTGAAATGCATCACAAATACAAAACTCCATTTTTTTTTTTTTTTTTAAATTTTTATTTATTTATGATAGTCACACAGAGAGAAAGAGAGAGAGGCAGAGACACAGGCAGAGGGAGAAGCAGGCTCCACGCACCAGGAGCCCGATGTGGGATTCGATCCCGGGTCTCCAGGATCGCGCCCTGGGCCAAAGGCAGGCGCCAAACCGCTGCGCCACCCAGGGATCCCCAAAACTCCATTTTTTAATGATATTTATAAGGGAGGAGTGTGTTCTTTTGTGTTTGTTAGGACACATTGAATACTTCTGAAAAATGGCTGATAAGGGTTAAGAATCAGGCATATTCCCTACCTTTCCTATAAAGAATCTATTTTAGGACAATCCTGTAGTTTTCTAAGATACTAGTTTGTAAGTTCAGGAATAAAATTAAATGAGAAAATGATAGATCTACAATCCCTAATGAAATAATGCATCAGTGCAATGATCATCCAAGGCTGAAAAACCATTAGGTAGGAGTTTGGTAGAGAATATTATAATGGATTATCATCAGGTTGACAACACTTGAACTCTCTAATCAATGGAGCAGTCAGACATTTTGTTCTTTTTGATGTGATTTAGTTGAATATATACAGCACTTCTTACAAATTACTCTGGGGAGAAAAAGAGAAGAATGTACTCAAATTTCTAAGTCATGTTACTAGTTAATAGGAAGTTTAAGGCTCAGGGGACTACAGTAAATGATGCCATGAGGATACAATCAACTGTATACACACACACACACACACACACACACACACACACACACGCTGCTCTATCAGAAATTTAAGAATCTAAAGTAATCGTAAGAGAATATTTAAATCATATTAGGGTGTCATAAAGACCTACCTAAGTATATAAGCAAAGGTATAATCATTACATAATTATTAAAAGCCGGATTTATGAAACCTCTCTGACCCTGAACTTACTATTGAGAAAATTAATCTCTGACTTCAAACACCTCACAATTGATTTATAGAAACAGATTCTTCTATAAATGATGGAGAAAGTATGTGGTCATGGAACTATTGTAGACCCAAAACCAATCTGGAAATGGTGTCTCTAAAACTGAATGTCTGTCTCAGAGCCTCTGTTTCCTAATCTATTAAATGGCAAGTATTTTTTGCTTAACACTTGCCATTGCAAGAGGACTGAATGAAATAATGTAAAGCGTCTGCAAATCTAAATCAGTCTTCACACAAAGAAATCATAACCATGTAGGACAGGTAATAGCAACAAGTGAATGGAACACACAACATACCTAGCTATTGGGTGGAGGGGGGGGGGCAGAATCATACTAAGGCAATAGGGAGTTTATGGAAATTTTCTGGGAAGGTCAGAGCTTGAGCTTTTTCCAGAGGAACCGCCTGAGGGATCTTACCCTGTGATTCTGAATATCTGCTCAACATCTGGTCCTGTGCATTGTGGACAGTCCAAACCTAGGTTTGTTACAAACACTGAAAGAAGAGGAATAATAGTATGCTAAAGTAGGAATTTCCACTGCGTTATATGGGCTCTAGATGAAGACTTTTGCTAATGATGGTACAAAAAATCACCTTTGAGGTGTCTATGGGTTGGGGTGAAGGGTCCTCCCGTCAATCAAGTAGTTTCCTTTCTCTCTTCAAATGATTATGTTCCCAATAGGGCTAAGAAATTTTAAATGAAAACATGGCAAGATAACTGCCTGGTCTGGTAAGCGAGAAATAAGCATAATCTTTTGAACTTTTATCAAATATGGAGTCTCTATAAGTGAATGAGTCACTTAGAAAATTTTCAATCTTTATCCATTTTTTTTTTTTTCCGCCTTAAAGAAAAAAATATCGTGAGTTTGCCAGGTACTAAATAGTCTTGCCTATAGCAAACCCCCCTGCACTGCCTCCGGCTAGAATTCCGTAGTCCCTATTTTTCCCTCCATGTTATAAAACTGATATCATTTTTGAATTAAAATTTCTTTGCACTTAGGGAAGAGCCTACTTTTGCATGTCAGGCGTTCCTACGTGAAGCGGGGGTGTGGGGGGGAGTTCTCCATTGTTTTGATTTTACAAGTTGAGCATCTGAATCAGTCCTTTGCATGGTTGCAAATAGTTATGGTCTCCATTTCCCCCTAGAAGCTGGAATGCCACGAGCCACTTTGAATCGTGGTTAAGTGACAGGCGTGCATCAATCGGCCCACTCGGGTCCTGGTCGCCGCGGCTGGGCGGGAGGACGCCGGCGAAGGGCCGCCTCGCCCGGGTGCTCCGGGCTCCCGAGCAGCAGAGGGATGAGACACATGCGCACGGTTGGTCTCTTTGTGTGCGCCGGGAAGGGCTCGGCGTCGGTTTACACTAGGATTCCTAAGGGGGCAGAGACCTGGACCGCGAGCGGTGCTCGGGGACAGAAATGCACGTACACGCGGCCACTGCAATAAACCATCGTGTCGCTCCCGGTGGCTCCTCCTGCCGGAGCGTCCCCGCCGCCCCTGCCCCGGGGCCCAGCTGCGGGGCGGGCGCTGACAGCCCCGGAACGAGGAGCCGCGTCCGCAGGAATCCCGCACCCGGGGGGGCGCTGCGGGCAGAGGGGAGCCCGAGGGCTGGGATGGGGGCGCGACCCCGGGGCGCGGGGGGCGGGGGGAGCTCGCGGCCGAGCCGCGGGGGCTGGAGCGCGTCTGGCGGGCAGCTCGGAGCGCAGCCCCCCCGCGGGCCGGGGGAGGGAGCCGGCGGGCGCCTCGGCCCGCCCCTCCCCTCCGTCCCCTCCCTCCCTCCCTCCCCTCCCCTCCCTCCCCTCCCCTCCCCCGCGCCGGGGAGCCGCGCGGTGCGCTCCGGCCAGCTGTGCGCCGCCGAGCGAGGCGCCAGCCCGTGGGTCTGCCGGGGGCGGCGGGCGGCGGGCGGCGGGGGGCGGAGGTGAGCCCGGAACGAGCGGGGCGGGCGCTGCTCGCGGCGCCGGGCCGCCTTCCCCGTCCGCGGCCGCCCTGCCACCCGCCCGCGTCCCCGCCGGCCGGAGCTCGGGGGACCGGGCGGCGGCTGGCTGGATGCGAGCCCTGCGCGGACCCGGCGGCGGACGGCGGCTCTCGACTCCGGGCAGCCGCTCGCGGGGGGGACGAGCCCCGGCGCGCCGGCCATGGCCTCCAACTTTAACGACATAGTCAAGCAGGGCTACGTGAAAATCCGCAGCAGGAAGCTGGGGGTGAGTGGCTCGCGGGGCTCCGGCTTCCCCTGCTCGCGTTCGGCGCGGCCGGCGGGGGGGGGGGACCGCGCGGGGCCGGGGCGAGGGGGACCCGGCCCCTCCGCCGACAGCCGCACCTGCCGCGGGGCTCCGCACGCCGGGGCGCGGGCGAGGGCTCGGGGAGCCCCGGGTCCCCATCCTCGTGTGCGCGGGGCTGGTTTGGGCCGGACTGAGAAGTCGCGCAGACCGAAGGGCTTGTCGGGTTGAAGATGAATGAGCCTGGGGCGGGGGGGGGTATGTCCACGGTGCAACCCCGAGTGGTGTGTTTCTCCAAAGTGTGCGCCCTCCGGGGAGAATTGCTCGGCGTGCGGGAGGCGCACCGACGTCCGGGGTGTGTGTGTTCAGAATCACCATCTCCGAGACCCCGCTTCCCAAGCCCGTTTAGAATTTCTCCCTCGCTGCGCCCCAGCCCCGCGCGACCCCGCCCGCGACTCTCCGCGCCCCGAGCAGCCGCCGGGGGGCAGCTCCCTGGCCGTGTGCGCGCCCGGACAGGTGTACCTGCGCCCGCGTGCAGGCAGGTGTGTGCTGGCGGCCGCTGGCTCGGCGGCGCCCGCGACAGCAAAGTTTATGGACACCTCGCCGTAGTTCTTTCGCGAGAGATGTTCCGCCCGACTCGGGGGGGGGGGGCAGTGTAGACCCCCGGGGGTTCGGAAGTTCTCTAGGGACCGGCCGAGGAGGTAAGAGGACGCGCCCACGGCCTCGGAGGCCCGGGTGGGAGCGGAGAGGCCGGGAGGGGAGAGGAGGCCGGGCAGCCGGGCGCAGGGCTCGGGGGCTCCGCCGACCCGGGGGGCGCAGGGGGGCGCGGGGGGGGAGCGCGCCGCGGGAGGTGGGCAGGTCCCGAGCCAGGAAGGGACGCGCGGGTGCGGGCCCGAGAGCCCCATCAGCCGGATTCCCTGGATGTCCCTCCACCGCCCGGCTCGCAAAGTTCCAGTTCTGCGAAGCTCGGGAATCCTGGGGCAGCGCGGCCTTGAACGAGAACATTCCCCGCCCTCCGTGCCGGCCCGATGAATCCTCCAACTCGGGGAAGGCAAGAAGAGGAGGGACAAGTTCGTTTATTTCCTCGCTCAGCAAAAGGAAGAAAGACAGGAAAATAACGCTGACCGTATCATTCGAGGATCGCACCAAGGTAGGGCAGGCCCCGACCGCCCCCCCAAGAGGAAGGAGCGCCGCGCACCCGGAGGGCTCGGTGGACGCAGGTGTGGGGCGCAGGAGGAAGGGGAAGGGCGGACTCGGGTTTTCGTGCCGCCCCTGCTGGGTGTCGCTTCGAAGATGCAGCCCGCACCCCGAGGAGACGGGGGACGCACTCCGGAACTTCAGCAGGTCTGTAGGAGCGGGGCGGACCCAACCGGTGACCGCAAAGCCGCGCACCTGCCGCCCGGCGCCTCCTCGGAGCGCGGCTGCGCCCCAGCAGGGCCCGAGGGCACGCGCCGGGGGCGGCCGCCCGGCCCGGTCTCCAGCGCGGCCCGTGGGCAGAAAACCGCGCCTCGTTCTTTCCCAGGCAGCTAAGGAGGCACCCACGTGGGAAACTGCGGTTGTCCAGGAGGCTGAGGGCTTCTCGGAGCCGGGGCGCAGTGCACAACCCTGCCCGCCGCACGGGCCCAGCAGGAGAGAGCTGGAGGGGAGGACCGTTTCAGGAACTTGACCTCTGGAGCCCTTTGCTCTCCCACAGGGTGCTTGCTCATCCTTCTCGCTCTTTCCGTCTTCTTGGGATCTCAATTGTGTCTGACACCTCAGACATTATAAGCTAATGGATGATTCAAGTCCCCCGGGGACAAGTGGATCTGCTTCCACCGAGTCACTGTGTACGTGAGAATGAGACTAAGGACTATAACTCCGAGAACCCTCGCTCCTTGTGCTCTTGGCCCCGGGGATGGGGTGAGGGGAGGGGGGCTGTAGGATTCTTCTCCCATCCCCCGCTTTCCAGGATTTCAGACGACAAAAACTGATTATGCCGCCTAATTAAAATATAAGCTCCAAGGAAAGAGCACTGACTGCTTCTTGGGTAACCATGGTGTTAACAGCCTTTGAAATGTCCTTTTAAAACACCATTCCTCCTAAAGATGTGTGCAAACGTATTTGCAATCCCAAAGCATCTCTTTCCATACAGACTGCTTGGAGATATGCCTTTGTAAAGGACACCCTTCAGGAAAAACAATAAAAGCATGTCTGTATGTAGATTAATCATAAATATAGATGAATTTTTGTCTTCTATTACTACTTGAGAAATGTGAACTTCAGAGTTTGGTGTCCAAACAGTTTTGTTTTAATATTAAATCGAAATATTAAGCTAAATTAACTGCTTATTTTGAAGAATATTATTTCTTTTTTTTTTTAATTTATTTTTTATTGGTGTTCAATTTACTAACATACAGAATAACCCCCAGTGATTTCTTAAAGAAAAACTTTAGAGACTTTCTTTTTAAAAAAAAAAAAAAGATTTTATTTATTTATTAATGAGTGACAGGCAGAGACACAGGCAGAGGAAGAAACAAGCTCTCTGTGGGGAGCCCAATGTGGGACTCAATCCCAGGACCCTGGGGTGATGCCTTGAACCAAAGGCAGAGGCTTAACCACTGAGCCACCCAGGGCCACAGGCAGACACTTAACCACTGAGCCACCCAGGCGTCCCATTAGAGACTTTCTATTCAGAATATTCTAGTGTTCAGAAGGGTGACTTCACATGACAAAACCTCCCGTACATGTTTCTGTGAAACTTAATAAGTTAAGTGGGTCTCAGAAGATAGTACACTCTAAGCAAGTACCGGGTGCCTTAAATATGAAAAATCATATCCTATGTCATAAAATAGGATTTATCTAAATATTAAAATTTCATTTTCATAGTTAATAATACATAATGCAAATTTTATGGACTCAGAACTATGGATTTTTCCAAATAAAATGATATTTTTAACTAAAGGATACATCATGATTCCTTTATGGTTTATGTTCAGAACTAAATATCAACATAAAAATTCTAATGAAATATGCACAGATATTTTATTTATGAAGTACATAACTCATGCTTTCAAAAAACAGATTTTATAATATTTAAGGGGAATAAAAAACCCTGGGCATGAGGCTAGTGGTATCAGATATTATTATGATATGAAAATATATTTTGAGATGAAATGTTCTACCAAAGTCTTTACTCCTTACATGTTAGTGTCTCCTGTTGTGCTGGAGGTGAGAAGAAAAGTGCTACTTGCCCTCTTAGGCTTGGGGACAACCCTGATAGAGGTGCTTCCAGGTTGAAGTGGGTGAAAGAACTCTTGCCATGGGTCTTCTTCCAGAATCTAGTGCTACCTGTTGAGGACACTTCTTTGGCCAGTTATTTGGGTGAAGTAGTAAGTGTTAAACTAATATTTGGAATGTTTGCTTTGAAATTTATCTTAACTCATTAATCAACCTATCTTCCACTCAGGAAAATTATTTTGAAAAAAAAATAGTATTATCTTGGATTTTTACCCTCGTCCTTTAAAAATATGTTTATTCAGTCATTACATTTTTAAAGGTATTAAATCATTAAGCATATAATGACATGACCTTTAATAGTCATTTTTTATAGTCTGTTAAATTTTCATTATAACCTATGACTGTTTCTATGAATATATTGTTTTCCTTTTGCATGATTTAAAAGCCCTTGCAATAGTGCAGTTCCTTTTGCCCCCTTACATGTTGCATGATTGGTATTATAATTCACAAGGTACCATGGTGGTCAGTCTTCTTTTTAAGGAAAGGTTATTTAAAAGCACTAATAAAACTAAAACAAAGCTAAAGTATGTTGGTCAAAATTGTTTATCTCTTAGCCTTTATTATTTGTTTCCTTCTGACCACTGATAGGTTAAATTTAGTGAGCAAGGCATAGATCATAACATATCCAACGTATTCTTGGTTTGCAGATTAGGTAATCAGTCACTGAAACCATTAATATAACTTTATACATGGCTTATTGATTCTATAATGTAGCAAAGGTAAATGCACCATTATGGAGGGACACCATCATGACCATCATTAACATCACTGTGCAAATTCCAGACTGCCATAGTTTGACTAATTCTAGACTCAGCCCTCACATCCATGTTTTCAAGGAATTCTGTGCAAATACATCAATGTGAATATTCACAGGCCTCTTGTACACAGACAAATAGTATTTTACACAAATTGTTTTCTATTTCTCAAAGTCAGACGAAGGATTTGTACTGGCTTGTGTGGGCATCAAAGGAATGTCTCAAGATAGAGTTGGCATTTGCACATTCAACAAATGATCAAATAATTATGGAGCATCTACTTTCATTAGGTGGCATGTATGTGTGCGTGTGTGTGTCTGTGTGCGCACGCGTGCGCGTGTGTTAGAGAGAGAGAGAGAGAGACTGTGAATGTTCCAAAGTCATGTTGTATTGATCAGGGTTATGAACAGCAAACACCTCCTACATCACTACTACTCATAGTACATGAGGCCAGTAATAGTCACTTTTCCCCAGTCTGGCTGTAAGGGAAGCAGGGAAATGTAAAGGAACATCTGGAGTGTGTGAGGAGCCCCAACTTTATTCAGGATTTTCTCTTTTGCATAGTCTCCATTTGTTTCTTTTTTTTTTTTAATTTTTTTTTTCAACAACTTACTGTGACTTCATCCACATCTTGCTGTCTCTTCCTCCTTGATTAAAACCTCGAGACACTTCCATTCCTGGCTTGATGGTTATTGATCTTCTTCTTATAAATTCTTGGGGTTTTCCCGTCCTTCCACAAACAGCTTTCTTCTGATGATAGAGGAGAGTAGTTTTTCATGGAAGATGTTTATGAAAATTTACACACCCTACAGAAGCTCATTCATTAATATAAATGGGAATTTTCATGTGTGCGTTTCCTTATTTTTTTTTCTGATTAGAGCAAGTAAAGATTTCTTTGGTTTTCCAAATATCTAGAAAATATTTGATGAAGAGCTATTTTTATCTTGTATGACATGCATTATCAATTTGCCAAGAATTAGATGCATTAAATATATTTAAGATAAAATGTACAGATAACTTAATGACTTTGACCATTCATTAAAGCTCAAAAGAACTCTCAGGATCATTACTTCAGATATGAATTCTCAATCTATTGATTTAAGACAAGGAAATTGCATTGGATGTACTTAATCTTTACTCATTCTAGAATATACCGTATCCTGGACATTGCTTTCTGAAAATGATCCATTATATCCATGGTTATTTATCATTTATCTCTTTCTCATTAAGTATGGAATTAATAAAGTATGAACATTCTAACTATTTTAGTTATTTTTATTTTAGATTTTTGTTCATGGTGACTATTATGCATGTGTTTAACACTATATGCATTCCACTTAATTTCTGTATCTATGTCTATATTTATCTATCTATATACCTCTACAAGAATTACTGGATCTTAGACTTTCAGACTTGAAAAAAGTCTTGTATACCTTCTGAAGAATCCCTATATATTAATCTGTTTGCAATTGTATGTGTGTATGACATTTCAGGTATTTTCAGAAACTAGTGAGACATTTGTCTTTTTAAAAAATCCTATGCTGCGCACGTGAGCGTGCCTAATATTTTTTGAACTTTCAAGACTTAAAGCCAGAAACAAGGAAATAAAAGTAAGCATAACTGTAAAAATGCTTTGCTGGATTTTGATATTAAATGATTATGTCTGTGCACTACCTGGGGCAAACCATTAAATCAGGAGTGAAATATAAAAGTTCACATCTCAGTTTTTATCTTAATATATTTACACATGACTGCTGGCAAAGTGAATCTTAAAAATTGGCATTATCTCAGATAACAAAGATTATAGTCAGTACTTAGGGAAATCTTTCAAATGACTGAACTAAATTGTGAGTAGGGTAATTATACGGAGGTCAAATATCTTGTAAGATTTACATTGCCAGTTTCCTTAAATGTCTTTCAAAAGTGCTCAATAATGGTTGATATTTAGGAGCAGTCTGAAATAACACACAAAAATAGTTTAATTTGAAGCTTATGTATTTGAAATAGATGTGATCCATTTTTGTTGAAGTATTTTTGTTGTAATATGTTGTTCTGTTTCGATCATAATAACCCATGTGAATACCATTGAATAGGACTATTAAATATTCATATCTTTGGTCTGTTTCTTTCTTTTTTTTTTTAAGATTTTATCTATTCAAGAGAGAGAGAGAGAGAGAGAGAGAGGCAGAGACACAGGCAGAGGGAGAAGCAGGCTCCATGCAGGGAGCCCGACAAGGGACTCGATCCCAGGTCCCCAGGATCAGGCCCCAGCCAAAGGCGGCGCTAAACCGGGCTGCCTGTTTGGTTTGTTTCTATTCACATTCACTTCATTTCAGAGACTATGCAAAGATAGAAAGCAAGCAATACAAACAAAATAAAAATTACCTGTTTTTCCACCGTGATCTTCTCTAAATTTCATAAATTTTGAAGTTTTAGCTTTAAGGAAAAAATAATTTCTATCAAATGGGACAAACTGTGTTGAAAGAGAATACTCTAACTTCTTTACTTCAGTTTCATTGCTTTTGTCTCACGTGACTCACAGGATCTTTTTTTTCTTCAAACTCTGGTAGCTTTGTCCAAAGAGCTCAAGAATGTAGGTAGAGAACATTTTCATTAACTTTCTGCATAAATCTCCATTAGTTTTAATTTAAGATACAGAACAGGATTATCCTTTGAGTACTTACTTCCTTTTTACATTGAAACGCTATTCCTGAATGAGAGTATTGCACCTGTCAGTCAAATTGAATGCAATAAGAAATGATATTTTGTTATTAGCAGAGAACAGAAACTCATTTAATAAAGAAATGCTCTCATGTTGTTTGAAATAAATGAGATTTGTAATATGTGAACATGTGAAAAGTGCGTCTCTTGTTATTATACTAAATTCATTGTAAAAAGCTTGGCTGATATTTTGGCTTAATAGTAAAATGACTGAGAGGACAAACACTTTGAAGTTTGATTTAAGGCTTCATTAAAGTAACATACTCGTTTTACGTTTTGGTGTACCGTGCATTTTACAGCTTATAAAGAATTTCCACGTGTATTTTCTTACATAATTTTCCCAGCATGCTTTTGAAAGCATATTTGATTTTACCGTCATTTAATTTTACCTTTTATACATAAACTCAAATCCCAAAGAAGTGAAGTGAATCAACCAGAGTTACAGAAACACAGATTGGGTTTGTGCATGAATGTGTATACTCAAATCTAGGTATCATGACTGCAGATGCACTGTTCTATCTAAAGGCAGCAGTTCCTGCTTTGCAACGTATGTAGACAGGTAGCAACACAGCTATGTGTACTATTCAAAGTAATGTGCTTTCTTCAGTTGGTTTCTTAGTGTAAAGCTAATATTATCATTCCCTTGACTCCGCTTTAAGTCACTTACATTGCAGATAAAAGTGCTCCTTGAGGGTGGGAGGTGGTGGAAATGGCTGAAGATGATCAAAGACAAGACTTCAATTGTAAGCGAAGTAAGTTCTGGAGATGTAATGTATAGCATGGTGACTATGGCTAGCCATACAATATTGTATTTTTTAAAGTTCCTAGGAGAGTGGATCATAAAAGTTCTCATCACAAGAGAAAAAGTTGTGCCTAGGTGAGGTGATGGATGTTAACCTAGTGTAGCGATCATTTCACAGAGTATACATATATCAAATAGTTATGATGTACACCTTAAACTTATACAATGTAATATATCAATGACAGTTCAATAAAACTGGGGAAAAAAGTGCTATTTTGTGAGAGAATTTATACTGCAATAAGGAGATACTATGCAGATATTTTTCCAGACCACTTTGAATGGATGTGATTTCGTTTTCATTGTACCATCTAAAATAGCTATTTTCTCCTTTTAAGAATGGAGAACAGGCTCCAAAATGCAGCTTATAGGGTCTATGTAGAATTTAAAATATTTTAAAAATGTTGAGATCTCTTTATTTTAGCATTACCTATATTTATGAAGAAGGATCTTTTAAGAAAATTATAGAAAGGATTATGTTTAACAATGAAAAATGAGTTCATTTAAAAAAACATAGTTTAAAAGTAGTACATATTTACTGGGATCTGGCAAATAGTGTGACAGTGTTACCCAAATCCCTACACATTGGGCAGTACTAAACCATACCATGACCTCTACCTGTGAGGCTTGGTTATTTATCTGTTGTGTTGCTTGCTACTTTTAAGGGGAAGGAATTGAAATAGATATACTTAAATGATGTTCCTTTTTTTTTTTAGTTCTTATTTTTAAAAATGTCTATATGCTTTTCTATTACTTATGTGTAGGTATTTTTATAACATTTGTATATATAAACATGTACAATTATTTTTCTCCTCATGATTTTTTCTTTGTAAATATGAAATTGATTTTCTCTGACCATTCAGTATCCTTTAAAATATGTTGTATGTACGTTTTATATGTGTTTACATGTGTGTATATATGTACATACATATATACATGCACACACATATATGTGTTATATATTAAATATAATGATTTATATTTTCAGATGTCATATGAGTCCTTACACGCTGAATTACATACAAATATAATAGGAAGGATAACAGGAGAAGAAAATGTACATAAAATGTCTTAATGGGGGATCCCTGGGTGGCACAGCGGTTTAGCGCCTGCCTTTGGCCCAGGGCGCGATCCTGGAGACCCGGGATTGAATCCCACGTCGGGCTCCCTGCATGGAGCCTGCTTTTCCCTCTGCCTGTGTCTCTGCCTCTCTCTCTCTCTCTCTCTCTCTCTCTCTGTGTGACTGTCATAAATAAATTTAAAAATTAAAAAAAAGTCTTAATAGCATACTAGCTGAGTTTTTATTAAAATAATTATTACATATTCACATTATTCTTTGGAAAAAAATACTGATATCAGTCTAAAATTGAAATTTAGCGTATCTTTTGAAAGCTATAGCTTTTAAAGGTTTGCAACCAGTAAGAGAAAATTTTTGATCTCTGTTTACATAACCCTTGTGAAATTTCTGATATATTATTCAAGAAAAAGAATGAAAGTCTACTTTTTACATATTTGAACTTGCTTTGAAAGTATGCCTTTTCATTTAACTTACTAGGAAACAGGCATGCATCTCCCTGGATGTTTTAAGGACCCTGAGGCTGTGCTATGGAAAGCAGCCCTGTCATCATTTTCCTGATGCTTTTATAGACTTCATTACGCTTTGGAATCTTTAAGTATTAGCTCTGTAAGTCTTCTAAACAAAAGTGCATCTAGTGCCAAATCGTGATGCTGAGTTTAACTGGAAGCTACCAAATTATGTATAAGTGTGAAATATGTTTTCTGTACATTGAAAATGACAGCTATGTAGAACTCTGATGGCTACTTAACACACATTTGGTCTCCCTGGGTCTTGCTCATGGATATGCTTTTGGGGATTTTTAATGTGGTACTATGATCGATAATCATTATCATACAGTGAGGATTTGGGGAAAAAGTAAAGAAAATGTGAGATTTGTTAGACCACTGCACGCTACCAAAACCGCTGTTATTAGTCCTGAGACCTTATGAATTGGCATCCCAAAAAATAAAGTCAGTTATGCAACAAATCAGTCACAAAATGCTAATATAAGACTTTATAATGTGAATACAAAAATGTTAAGTAGAAATTTCTTTGAGGGACAGAAATTCACTTCTGAAACAATGTAGTAGGCATAACTCAAAATTTTCTAGAGACTTATGGTCATTCTTTCTTGATTCACAGCTGACACTTCTGCCAGCAATATGGCTACTCACAAAAGACTTCCTTCTACTTTGTGTTCTAGTCTATGTAATTACAATACCATGGCTGTTTAAATCGTACTTAATTAAAAACTCAGTAAGTTCTGAATGATGCTGTGATGGTTTTCCTTATTGGAGATTCAATGCTTTAAACCTTATTAAAGAAAAAAACCCAATAGTTTAAAGTCAATTTTATACCTTCGTAGGTCTGGGTTTTTGGCTATGCAAGGCAGTCACTGCAGCATAGCACCTCATTCTTGGTATCTCAGAGGTTTTGTTGTTATTGTTGTTGTTGTTGTGTCTTTGTTGCCTACTTAAGGAGACCAAGCATGAATGGATGTGTGAGGAGAGAGAATTGGGGCAATACATGGCAAATACCTACTGAGTACACAGAGACAGTATGTGCTTTGTGGTTTGCAGAGAAAATAACACCAAGATGAGAAATTATGAGTAAAGAAGGCTTTGTTGTGAGTTCCATGAAGAAGGAACTGCATACCTAATTCATAATATGTGTCTGTATGGGTGAGGAGCATTGAGGTAAAGGCCCAGAATACACGGCTTATAATGTTCTAAGGACCTAAGTCACTGATGCATTTTATGAGAAGGGTTAATGCTAATTCTCAACCTAGCAACATCCCTGAATCGTGAGGGTATAGAATTCATTGTAGTAGAGTAGTAGTTGGGCAAGAAGACCAATGAAGGGTGAATTTTCCTCTTGTTTGTTTTACTTCTGTTTCACTTCTGGTGAATCACTGACATAGAAGTTTTTTTTTTTGTTTTTTTTTTTTCCCTAGCACTGAGAAGGAGGTCTTCTATAATTATTTGCATTGAGAAATTAGCTGTCTTATTTTCACCTTTTGAAATCATTAGATTTTTCCCCTCTACCTGCATTTAATGCTCACATTTTCTGGTTTTCAGGAATTTTGCTATGCTATGTGTAAAATGTAGTTTTAATTCTATTTATTATTCTTGGGTTTAAAGTGCTTCTGGATTTTTATAACTTAGTATGTTTCTTCAGTTCTGAAAAACTACTTGCTATTTCCCCTTCCATCATATCAATTCTGTCCATTCTTTTCTCTTCTTCCTTACTCATATGCTAGATCATTTGTACCATATTTTTCTGTGCTACTCTGCTTTTCTTCTTTTTCATTTTTTTTGTCACTCCAAGCTTCAGGATGGATATTTTCTTCAGACATACCTTCCATTTCACTAATTTTCTACTCAATTGTGAATAATCTACTATTAAATTTACTGCTCGTAATCAGTTTAAGTTATTTTTTGGGTCTACAATTTTCAGTTGGTCTTGCTTTTTAAAATATCCTGTAGAAATAAATTCTCATTTTTTCTGTGGTAGACTTGATACCTATCAGACTGATCCCAGTATTGTATTTGTCCAGCTTTTTTGATCGTCAGCATGTAGGCTGGTCTGAGTTACCTCGTGTTAGTACACCACTAACAGGGATGGAACATTCTCAGTGGTTCAATTTTGTGGTTATTTCCATGTGGGGAAACAGAGAGCCACGTGGTCCTCCAGAATGCCACTGAGAGCCAAGAGAGTTGACTGTAGCTCATCCTTAGTGGTGAGCCTCTCTTCTTGTGGTAATTTTTATCTTGGATATTTTCAGACAGATTCTCTCTCTGTGTAGGACAATTAGGGTTTGTGATAGTGAAATTGGAAACAAAAATGAAGGTATTTGAATGTTATGACTGTCACAGGTAGCGTGTGTGTGTATCCTGCCTCTGCATAAAAATGGGGGGAAATGAGAAAAGCAGTTTTTTAGCCTGCTCTAGCATTTGACTTAATGAACAAGGCCAAATATTTCTGTCCCTTTCCACAGTGGTTCTTAATGCTGGAGGCATATTACAATCATCGGAGATGATTTTTGAGTTTTGTTGGGTTTTTTGTTTTGTTTTAGTAAATACTAATGACAAGTTCTGCTTCTAGAGATTCGTATTTAGTTGATCTCTGGGCAATAGAATTGTTTGTTCATTTGTGATTGTTTCATTTGGTATTAATCTACCCAAGCAATTCTACAATAAATGACATGCATTTCCCCAGAAAAGGAATTCAAAACAAGTTATCACTATATATCACCACAGAACCCTACTGACCTAGAATAAATAGGTATAATATGCCTCTGTAAGTAGTTAGATTAATTAACAGTAGTCATCATTTTATTTTTCACCCAGGATTTCAGTCTTTTTCTACATATTTGGAAAGTGCCCTCCATCATCAATATTATGGGTGTTGAAGATAAGAAATAATACCTCACATTATAGAAGATGAAATGTCAAAAATAGTCTTTCCTCCTATCTTTTGCTGCTTGGGCGTGAGAAATGAGCTAGGTATTACCAATTACATGGCCAGACTTTGAGGTAGTGATAAAAGGCAACCAGGATAGGGATCTTCACAGAGAACAACAGAGTAATTGTTTCTACTGGATTGATTTATTGATGCAAAAGTATAAGCAGTGTAAACTGTTGTACCTACTGTCCAAAGGCAGTAGTGTCACCAAGAAACTTAATGATTTAAGAGATCACTTATGGTTCTTCAGGCTTGAACCTGGCTCTCCAGCCCTCTCTTCCTAATTTGAAGTAATGAAACATTTAATAAATTTCCTTCAATCTAAATCAGCCACTGTCAACTTCTCTTCCGATGAAGAGCAACTAATACCTCTGACAGATAAAATGGCATTACTGGAAGTGACCCAATTAAATTTTAGAATACACTAGAATAATTAATTTTTAAAGTAATGGGTATTAAATATCTTTCCGTACCAATATGTAGACACTAGAATTCATTTTCTATTGTAGTCACTGCGAGTTTGTACAGTAAGCACACCATTAGTGAATTACTCTGTTCACCCATGGAGATGAGTAGGATCTTTGAAGAGAGCATACTTTCAGTCCATATAATTAAGAGAATGTTTGTTTCAAAAGAGGGACCCACACAAATATACCCAATGAATTTTTTACAGAAGTGCAAAAGCAAACCAGTGAAGGAAATGTTCAGCAAATGTTGCTGGAGTAGTTGGACATCCCGAGGCAAAATAAATGAACCTCAACATAAACCTCAGACCTTGTAACTCAAAATAGATCATGGACTTACGTGTAAAAAGTAAAACTATAAAATCTTTGACAAAACATATAAGAAAATCTTTGGAAACTGGATCTGGGCAAAGAGTTCTTGGACTTGACATCAAAAGCATAAGCTGTAAAAGGAAAAATTGAGCAATTAACCTCATCAAAATTAAAAAAAATGTTTGCTCTGGGAAAGAGCCTGTTAAGAGGATGAAAAAAAAAATTGCTATAGAACCAGGGAAAATATTTACAATCTACATATCTCTAACAACGAGCTAGTATTAGTATTTTAAAAAAACTCTTAAAATTCTATGGTAAAACTTAAAAAACAACAATTAGAAAATGGGCAAAAGACATGAACTGACACTTCACAAAAGTTGCTCTACAGATGGCAAATAAGCACATGAACAGATGTTCAGTATTATTAGCCATTAGGGAGATGCAAATTAAAACCACCCTGAGCTCTCAATACACACCTACTGGAAAGGCTAAAATAAAAAACAGTGACAACCCCAAATGCTGGCAAGAAGGCAGAAAAACTGGATCACTTGTACATTGCCATGGGAATGTGAAACGATGGTTCAGATACTCTTCTTGAAAGCAATTTGGCAGTTTCTTAAATGAATTATATAACTGCCGTACAACCCATCCATTGCAGTCTTGGACATTTGTCCCAGAGACATGAGAACTTTCTGTCAACGGACAAAGCTATACACGAATGTTCATAGCAGCTTTATTGGAAACACCTTGAAACTGAAAAGAAACCAGATTTCCATCACTGGGTGAATGGTTAAGTATTAACTATAATGTATGCATATCATGTGACACCATTCAGTGATAAAAAGGACTAAACTATTAACGCACAACCATGAATCTTCAGAGGATTATATTGAGTGTGTGGGGAAAAAAAAAAGAACAATCCCAAAAGGTTATAAACTGTGTGATTTCCTTTATGTAATATTTTTGAGATACAAAATTCTGGAAATGAAGAACAGGTTAGTAGTAGCCAGAGGTTATGGACAGGGAAGCAGGCGTGGAGTTTGTGTGTGGCTGTGGCTGTGCTGATAAAAGCACAGCGTGAGGGATCCCTGTGCTGATGGGAACGTTCTGTATCTGGACTGTGTTCAATTCGGGATCCTGGCAGTAATATTGGATTATAGTTTTATCAGATGTTCCCATAGGGGAAAACTGAGTAAAGGCACAGGGTCACTCTGTATTACTTATCATACCTGCATGTGGAGCTACAATTATCTCAAAATAAAAAGGTGTCATTAAAAAAAATGTAAGAGGGGCATCAAAATGTAGCCCTATTTTACAAGCACGAGAAGTGATCCTTTGGGTCCCAGTTATTATGGGAGTAGTTTATAAAAATTGAAAGAGCACAGTCTTTGGCATTAATCAGTTTAGATTTAATTACCAGCTCTGCCTGTGGGAACTCTCACATACCATTGAGCCTTACTTACCTTTCTTATTTGTAAAATGGGTTGTAAACCTCATTGTATTTTGTCAACATTAAGTAGATGATGTTTTACAAGATCTAAAACCGTGCTTGGTCTAGGATGTACAAAATCCTTGAAAGAGCTTTTTATTTTATTTTTTAAAAGATATTTATTTATTTATTCATGAGAGAGAGAGAGAGAGAGAGGCAGAGACACAGGCAGAGGGAGAAGCAGGCTCCATGCAGGGAGCCTGGACTCCATCCCAGGTCCCCAGGATCACGACCTGAGCCAAAGGCAGACGCTCAACCGCTGAGCCACCCAGGTATTTCTTGAAAGAGCTTTTAAACGGATGCCCCAAGCTTCTTGGGACAGTTCTTTGGAAAGGAACACAGGTCCTTCCAGCTCTCCTGAACTGGGGCTCCCTGAGCAAAGAAAGCTTATTGTGAGAAATGTTGCAAGGAACATAGGAGCACAGGTATCTCTATGAGATCTTGATTTTAATTTCTTTGGATCTATATCCACAGAAAGGGATTTCTGGATCATACACTATTTCTATTTTTAATTTTTTGAGGAACCTCCATATTGTTTGCCATAGTGGCTGCACCAATTTGTTTTCTAGCCATCAGTGCCCAAAGGTTTCTTTTTCTCCACATCTGTGCCAGTGCTTGTTATCTTGGCTTTTTGATGAGAGCCATTTAACAGGTTTGAAATGTGCAGTGATATCTTATTATAGTTTTGATTTCTATTTCCCTGATGATTAGGGGGCCTCTTTATGTACCTTTTGCCATTTGTATGTTTTTGGAAAACTGGCTCTTTAAGTTCTCTGCCCATTTTTTAACTGTGTTGTTAGGTTTTTTGCTATTGAGCTGTATGAGTTCTTTATGTAGTTTGGATATTAACCCCTTATTAGATACACGTTTTGCAGTTACTTATTTTCTTCAGCTCCGCAGGTTGCCTTTTAATTTTGTTGGTGGTTTCTTTTGCTGTAAAGAAGCATTAGTTTGATGTGGTCCTCCTCTCTCTCTGAATCGTGAAGAATATAAATGTTGATCATTTTGCAGTTGCAATTTAGTGTTCTCTGTGAAATGAGGTTTATATAAGCTACATTTGCCCACAGGACACCTTAATTACTGGGAGCCAAGTGGCTTGAACACTCCATTGACTCCAGAAACAAACAGCAGTGCAAAAACTTCTCTGCCTTTGATTTTGATCTCTAAATGAGCCACCTTATCCAAAATTTTAAAAACATCATTACTTTGAAGAAGATAACATTCAGCAGTATTTCAGTGAAATTGCACTTTGTGTCTCCTGAAAAAGATCACTTGGCTCCATTCCCATCCAAAAAGTGTCATTAGCTATTTTGATGTTCAAGGTGATATCTAGTTGCAACTCCTTTTGAAATGATAATAAAACTGCGCAGGATGCAAAGTAAATAAAGTTCCAAATGAAGCACCTAAGAAGTTTCAGATACTATGCTCTCTGCTGATAGGTTAATTTCAATACCTGAATAGGATGTGAAGTGGGAGCAATACAATGGCCTTAAAAAAAAAAAAAAAAGGTAAGCATAACAACACCTGAAGTATTTGGACATCTGCGAGTCATCTAGGATTCAGAATCAGTGGTGAAAGACATAATTATTTTGCTATGCAGTTTGAATCTTTAACCAATTTGATACCTTTTTCCAATTAAGAACATAGAAGATGTGTTTATATATAATATGCATTAACTAAGGATATATTAATATGAAATTTATCAAGGATGAGGTGGTAAAAAGAACCAAAAGAAAAATTGGTATGTGCCATACACAGAGGATACAATGATAAATAAAGGCCTGTGCCAGACTAGTCCAGCCTGGCAAGAAAGAGGACAATCAATAAATCTTTGCTAAATCGTTAAATAAGCTCACATTCAGAACTCTTCTACCATGGTTTTGATTGGCATGTACAGGAGCATTGGCACTGCCTTCCTAGGCACTTCGTAATTTCCACCTTTGTAATTAGCCTTAGCAACCAATTGAATTGCGGTGCAAAGGCTGTCATTGGAAATAGATCACCCAAAAGATGTCTTGTATCCTACCTACTGTATGTTTGAAATTACATAACATACAGTGCTTCCTTTTTAAAAAATATATTTCTTCTCTTCACCTAAAAATATTTTCTGAAAATCCTTTAAGAGGGCAAGAAAGCACTAAAATTTAATTGCCTCTTAAGGAAGAATTTATATAACAGCAACAAACTCCATGGTACAGTAGATCTTTAGGGGAAATAAGTTCTGGTTTAAAGGTCACCTAAATTAAAAAAAAAAATCTCTGCAACATTATCTTTATTTTTTTAAAGATTTTATTTATTTATTCATGAGACACACACACACACAGAGAGAGAGAGAGAGAGAGAGAGAGAGAGACAGGCAGAAAGAGAAGCAGGCTCCATGCAGGGAGCCCAATGTGGGACTTAATCCTGGGACTCCAAGATCACGCCCTGGACTGAAGGCAAGTGCTCAACCCCTGAGCCACCCAGGCGTCCCTGCAACATTATCTTTAAATGTATGTCTCGTATTGTGATATTTTATTTCAGTTGCTATTTTGACGATTTTCTATGTATGCATTTATTTTTAATGTTGGTTGTGAAATTTCAAATTGTTCAGAGTTAGAACCTGTTTTCCAGTTTCCACGAACAATCAATCATACCAACAGCTTGTGTTTTTATGGTATTTTACAGTTTAAAACTTGCTTTTACAGGTAATTCTCCATAGAAAGAGCACACTCCTCAGTGTGAAGGTCAGATGTCATCTTCATTTTATATAGGAAGGCTGTGATTTAAAGGGATAACACGCTCTAAGTCTGAAGGCTCAATTCTTTTGTACAGATGTCGAGTGCCTTCTCAGAATTTCTGTTCTAACCACTGCACACATTTTGATGACAATGTATTCCTCTGCTATGGCACCCTTGACTAGGACATGCCATACTTTTTCTTAATAAGCTATAATAATTATGAAGCCCCGATTCCCCCAATGTAATATCCCTGTTCCAGTGCTTACTTTCTGCTGAGTGTTGCGATTCCTAATCTCAGAGGAAATGCATGAATGGTTCCTTAGATCTCTTTATCACTTTCCCTGTGATGTGTGCAATCTGCCAGCCTTGAAACCCTAAGATATATGCATGACTTTAAATGCTTTTGAGAATTAAGAAATGTTCTCACCTTCCTTTATTCTTTTAACATAAAAGACCATTATAGAAGTAGTCCTCTATGCAAAGTGTATACACTCTGTAATAGGTTTTCTTCCATTGATGTTGATTTTTATGACATGTGGGTTTACTTATTTATTTATTTTTTAAAAGTTTTATCTATTTATTCATGAGAGATAGAAAGAGAGAGACAGAGATACAGGCAGAGGGAGAGGGAGAGGGAGAAGCAGGCTCCAAGCAGGGAGCCTGAAGTGGGACTCGATCCCGGGACCCCAGGGCCACGCCCTAGGCCGAAAGCAGGCGCTAAACCGCTAAACCACCCAGGGATCCCTGACATGTGGTTTTATAATGTATAAGGGGTTGATGGATGCCCTACCTCTACTTGCGATTACATTGCTTTTGTCTTTGAAAGAACTCTCCGCAGACCTCTGCCTCAGGAAAACCCAGTATTTCAGATAATCAACATGATTTAAGACTCAACTCAAAGGTTCCAACCTCTGAGCATCAGCAGAGTATAGTGGAGAGAACCACCTTTGGTTGAGTCCATTGAGTTTTCAGCCCTGTGCCTCATCTGTAAATTGGTTATTCAGTGCCAAAAGGCTATCCTGTAGGATTATGGTAATAGGATGAAATAACGACACACGCCTGGCATATGCCCACACTCTTTTACCGATTGGCATTGTTATTTCTAAACAACAAGCACTGATTTGACTTGCCAAATTAAGGAGTATCATCAATTTTGAATATTTTATATTTAATATCACCTCTTTGGGACACTCCTCTGCCTTGGGCCAAACACTTCGCTGGGTTTTATATTTGATACAAAGTGAGGAGTCATGGAAGGACTTTAATCCAGTGCAAAGACTTGATTAAAGGTGTTTTAGACATATTCTCCTGCAAAATTACATGCATGGACTCATGTCAGTGAAGGCACAGGCACCAATGTGGAGGTTGCTAGGGTGATCATATTTTGGCTGCACCTGCACTGGGGCTGCCATGCTTCCTTACTTCCGGTGCTGGGCTGGGCCTTTTGATCTTTGCCTGACTAGCTCGTCTCTGTCATTCAAAAAAAAAATGTTTTTAAAAGGTTTATTTACTTATTTTTAAAAGGGGAAGAGGGGCAGAGGAAGAGGGAGAGAATCTCCAGCAGACTTCCTGATGAGTGCAAAGGCGGATGCCAATCCTGAGACCATGACCTGAGCCACCCAGGTGCCCCTACATGCCCAGATTTTTACAAAACGTTTCCTGCTTGATATCTGCAGGGCACCCCAAACCAATGAGTCTATATAGAATGTACTATTTTTTCTTCCCAAACCAGCCCCTTTGCCACGTGTAAATATGTATAAGTAGATCTTTCTATTGGCACCACTGCTTATTTGAAAATGATTCAGTATCAGATCTGAGAGACAATACTGGCTCCTCCCCGTCACTGATTGACTATAAACAACCAAATGCCAAGTCTTATTGGTGCTGCCTAGGACTGTCTGGGTCTTTTTCTACTTGAAATGCTGCTTCTATAACTTTATTTTAAAGTGTTGGTGAGACTCTCCAACGGTTCTTTTAACTGCAGGCTCAATTATCCTTGTACTCCTGCCAGATCGATTTTCTGAATTTCAGCTAGAAACGTATAATTTCCCTTCTTAAATTTTCCCAGGGTTTCTCATTACCTAGAGTAATAATTAAATTTAAACTTGTAATTCAAAGTTATCCACAATACCTACCATTGTTTCATTTAGGTGTTTTTTACTAAGTAATATTTCAAGCGTACTGGAAATTACATAGAATCGTATTACAAACCACCATCTATGAACTAGATCTATGAACTAAACATATTTAACCAATGTTATCACAGTACTTTTTCTTTCTGTTTTATTCTAGGATAGGAAAATGTTGAGAGTTTGAAGACCCATTTGAACCTCTTGACGTTAACACACTCAGCGGTCCTATTCAGTACTTAACTATGTACTACATAGATTTAGTTTGTTCCTTTCAATGCTTGTATTGTTTGCTTTTGCACAAATAAGGTCCTCTCCCTCTGTTACTGAACAATTATGAGGTTTTTCTGGTTTTGCTATTATAAACCATGCTTCAGCAAATACATGTATATGATCCTCCCTGATCACATGAATCCAAGTTTCTCTAGGGTTTGTGGCTAGACGTGGAGTTGCTGCTTTTTAACATGTACGTCTTCCCTTTACTAGTTGTTTTCAGGTTGCTCACTTTAATAAATTGTTTCAATGCATTAAGCCTGGACCAATGACATAGAGAACTTCTTTTATCACATCCTCAGCAGCAACTGATATTGCCACATTTCTTTGAATTATAAAATATTTCAAGCACACAGAGCAACATGCAACTTCTTCAAAAATAACATTTCCTCCAGTTTTAGAAAAGATATAAAATGGATGAAGTTGAAACTTTTGTGTAGCCTAACATTCCAACTTCAGAGGTAAACCTGTCTCTATAATTCTATGCATATTTTTCTGCATTTATTACATATTTATATTCCAATAATGTTTACTGTTGCTTTGCTGACTTTCAACTTTATATAATTAGAATCATATACTTTGTGACTTCCTGAAACACACTTGGTTTTGCTCATTTAAGCATTTCGAGATTTAAGCATTTTGGTAGAATTACCGTTTACTGATTTTACTTCTGTGTACCATTCCTTTGTAGGAATACTCCACAGTTTGTATTTCCCAGTGCAGATATGCAAGAGGCTTCTTGGTTGGTGTGTTTGTTTGTTTAGGTTACATGCTTAAAGGTATTTGCTGGGTGTAGGTTGGCACATACTTAGAAGTTGCCCCCATGTTTCCAGGATGGTGTATTCAAATGCGCCCTCCACTGAATTTGAGTACCCTTTGCTCTGCTTCCTGATATTTTCAGGTGAGACTTTTTTCTCCTTTGGGCAAATGGGCGTTTAAATTGTGTTTCTCAGCAGTTTGAACACGTTTTCATGTTTATTGACCAGCTGATTTTCCTGGTTTGTGAATTATCTTTTCAGTTCCACTGCTCATTTTTCTATGGGATGTATTTTTTTAATTATTTATAAGAATTCCATCTATATTTCGAATACTAATCCTTTGTAGTTATAAATTATACAACTATCTTCTCTCGTGTTATGGTTTGCTTCTAAATTTGCTTGTGGTCTCCTGTGTTTTACTGATATTTTAAATTTTAATGAAATTAAATTTATCTATTTTTTTATGGCTTGTACCTTTTGTATCTTATTTAAGAAGTCACTCCATACTGTAACATAAAACTGCATTTTCTACTTTATTCTGTTGTTTTCATGTATTTCTGTATATGCTTAGATCTTTAATCAACCTGTAACTAACCCTTTTTCTGGGATTGAAGTTTGGAATCTTTGTTTCCATATGGATAGCCAAATTTCATCTCCATTTATTAAATATTGTTATCCGTGAGCTAGTTAAAGTCAACTTTTCATGTTTCATGTATCTATTTCCAATATTTTGTTATGTTTACTCTTATGTACTTTAGCATTTTTGCTGTTGTTTTGAATGACATTTTGTTATTTCAATTAGATTTTCTAATTGGTTGCTATTTGTTTATAAGAAAGCTGTTATTTTTCTATATCTTGTATCTAACATTGATTTACTCATTGAATATTGAATATATGGAGGGCTTGTTCTGTGTAGGCACTATATAGGTGCCCAGGAAAGATCAAACAAAAAGCCTGAAACCTGCCTTCAAGGAACACATCTAATAAGAGGTCAAAAAGATAAACACACAGTTGCAATGCAGAGGTATGCATGCCTTTTGCAAGGGAAGATGATGAGAAAAAACAAGGGAATTGTGACACTGAGAACCAAGAAGTCTCCAGAAAGGTGGAGGTGTTTGACTCCGTTCTGATGGAGGAGCCAGAACTCAGGAGGTGGGTGTGCAGGGTGTGCAGGGTGTGCACCAACCAGGAGGGGTTGGGTGGATAAAAGGAGTGATCTGGGCAGGGCAGAGGGGTCATGGGATATCTGTGGCTGTGAACCAGAAGTATGTATGTCAGTACCGCTCTTGTGTTATGTCTGCCAGGGTAGGGTCAGAGTTTAGAAGACATTTAAAGTTACATGAAGTTACACCCTTCATGTGTCGAAGAGGAGTTTCAGACAGGGTAGTAATACAGTAACAGTGGTGTACGTGACATCTGGATTGGCACGGTGGGATTGGAGACAGGGATGCTGTGCAGAAGTTCATCCAGAAGTGCACCAAAGAGCATGGACAGCAGAATTGGAAAAGAGCTTTACTGTCATATTCCGAGTAGTGTCTTTTGTGTATTGTACCATTATATAAAAATGGATAATTTTCTCACTTCTGGTCCTTTGGATATATATACTTACTATTTTTTTTCTGCTCCCACTATCATGATTTGTTCCAGTGCTGCATTTCATTTAAGACCATTAAAAACCTCACTTTCAAAGCTTTTTCTAGTATTTCTAAAAAAAGATGTGGCTCTCTCCCTTTCAATGATTTATATTGCTTTGCTTGTACTCTTTATTTACCTTTATTCCTACATTTCATTTATTTGTTCATGAAATTAATTTTTAAAATTATCCCACAATCATATTTATTTTATAAGGTCTCACTAAAATATATTAACTTAAGGCGGACCTGGGTGGCTTAGTAGGTTAGGTGTCCAACTCTTTGGTTTCTGCTCAGGCGATGATCTCATGGGTCATAGGGTCAAGCCCCCTTTCAGGCACTGCATGAACAGGGAGTTTGCTTGAAGATTCTCTCCCTCTGCCTCTCCCCTCACTTGCTCGCTCTCTCTAAAAATACATAAATACATCTTTTTAAAAATTCTTCTTTAAAAATGAAAAATTTCATTAATGATGCAATGAATACTTGTTTTAATGTAAATTTAAATTTTAAGTTAATATATATTTAAAAGATTTATTTATTTATTTGAGACAAGAGAGCAAGAGCAGGAAAGGGACAGAGGGAGAGGGAGAGAGCATCCTCAAGTCGATTGTGGTGCTGAGTGTGGAGCCTGACAAAGTGGGGCTCAATCTCACGACCCTGAGATCATGACCTGAGCTGAAACCAGGAATTAGATACTTAACCAACTGAGTCACTCAGGCACTCAAAGAAGAGAATCTTTATTTTTATTTTTTTATTAAAATAATTTTTAAATGATATTTATTTATTTATTTATTTGAAAGAGAGAGCTAGAGGGAGCCAGCGAGAGAGAGCACGTCAGGGGAGAAGCAGACTCTCCACTGAGCAGGGACCCTGATTTGGGGCTGGATCCCAGGACCCTGGGATCATTACCTGAGCCCAAAGGCAGTCACTTAACCGACTGAGCCACCCAGGTGCCTAGAAAAATATTTTTAAAGGCAATATTTCAAGCAATCTCTAATCAGATATTTGCAGTTTTGAATCAAAATGATTCTGATTTAAAATGTTGAAAAAACATTTATGCCTTAAAATTAAAGAAATCATATAACTATTAACCATATACTTAATTTTAAGATTCTTTGTCCTCCTTGACTTTATTTCTCTCTCCATAGATTAAGGAACTGGGCAAGACTATCTATGATTATTTTAACTGTACCATATTATAGGTAGATATATGTATTTATGTTTTTTTTTAATTTCTGATGAAATTTTTCCTGACCTAATACCATGAATATATTCTCCTACCTTTTATTCTAATAGTTCAAATTTTAATTTTCTTACATAGGTTTTCAGTTTACCTGAAATAATTCTTTGTTAGTGTGAGATAATGATCAGATTAATTTTCTGATTATCTTTAGCTGATTTTCTCATAGTATTTGTTAAATACTCTGTCCTTTTCCACTCATATTCAAATCTACTTACTTCATATATCAAGTTCCTATATATGTATGGATTGTATTGAGGCTCTCTAATCTGTCCTGTTGTTCCTCTGCATATAATGAACCTTGTTATTTACCCCCCTCCCCAAGACTTTATCTTTCCTCTACAAAATTGTCTAGGACTTTTAACCCTTAAGTTTGTCATTGGCATTTTAGGATCTGTTCTTAGTTGCATCAAAAACTTCGCTGAAATTTTAATTCAAGTTTCATTGAGCTTTTAAATTAAAAATAATTATAAATGAGTTTTAGACATTAGATAGCTCAGTGTCTTGTTACAAATAGGGAAATGGAAACCCAAAGGAATAAATTCAGATCACCTATAGAAAGCATTTTGAGTCTAAATTTCTTGGAAAGATTAAATGACTAAAATTTGGACCGTGTTCCTAAACACCGAAGACAATGATAATACTATTAAAAAATAATAAAATGGAAAACACAGGAAAATCTATGAAAACAATGAATTGTTAAAAACATCAAAGATTATTATTTCAATAGACATTTTATACCAGTTGATTCACTTTGTAAATGATAATAGATTTCACATTTTGATGATTTAATTCTCTTTTCTGTATCCAATTATTCTTAATCCTTCTAGTCTAATGTATTTACCCTACTTTTAAACCTATTTTCACTTTGTTCATAACTCTTTGTGGCCCCAGCTTAGTCTACTTGGTATGGTACTAATATAACTAGGTTATATAAAATTTAGAAACCACCACTTATATATATAGAAAGGAATATAGATTATAAAATGTAGAACAGACTTTTGTTCCAATCCAGTAAATGGTAAGATTGATATTTACACTCCAAGATAATTTTTACTTTCATACAGTAAAATATAGGCACCCACCATTTTCAATGGTCATGATTTATGGCTATAATATAATTTGTTTAATGAATCTCCTACTGTTTGATTCCCCTTGCCCCTTAATGTCTTAGAAATGGGATTGGTGGGTTAAAGTTCTATAATTTGTAATTTTAAAATTTGAGATAACTTTACATAACTAATATAAAAGTTACAAAAATAATGCAGAGAATTCTGTTTAGCCTTCATCCACCTTTCTCTTATGTCAACACCTTACATAGCATAGAATAATTCTCTCTTAATCTTTTTTGTTTCACTACATATATTAAAAATGGCAGCCTATGTTAAACATTCTATTTCTTTAAAGCCCAAGCCATTTACATAAGAATCTATATAAATGATAACAAAGAAAAGGAAACAAAAAGAGAGAACTTGAAAGTATATTACAATTAATCACTGAGGTATTCCATAATATGTAATTAGTGAAAATTTTCTCTCAAAATTATTAAACTGGGCAGCCCCGGTGGCGCAGTGGTTTAGCACCACCTGCGGCCCAGGGTGTGATCCTGGAGATCTGGGATCGAGTCCCACGTCAGGCTCTCTGCATGGAGCCTGCTTCTCCCTCTGCCTGTCTCTCTCTCTCTCTCTCTCTCTCTCTCTCTCTCTGTGTCTCTCATGAATAAATAAATAAAATCTTAAGAAAAAAAATAAAAATTATTAAACTAACCAAGTTTATAATTATAATTCTTCTAAAATGGATTAAAAGATACCAAACCCATAGATAAACTGAATGAAAAGCAAAAACTAGTTTAAGCTGATTGTTCACACATAATACTATTTTTAAAAGAAGAGAAGGGACAGATATGCATATTTCTGATTTCAACAAGGTTTCAATGTGTAAAATTAATTGTATTCACAGCTTAGCTGATTTAATTAACTACTGACAACTGGCAACAGTCATGCATTTGTTGGTGTTAATGCCTACGTATTAGTGCTCAAAGTTTACAAGTTTGGACCCTCTCCTCCAAAAGAAAGAAAAAGGAAAAGAAAGACAAAGAAAAGTCACTAATGGAAGACCTTAAGATTCTATTTGAAACATAAATCAATACAATGTATATAAATAGTAAAATATTTCATTATGAAACACTTATTTGTGTTGTGCTTGCAGTGTAGAAAGTGAATTAATCAAGCTAAAGAGTAGTTCTTTAGGATTTCATAATTAAAGATAAAGTGAGTGGGCATTATGTTTCCTGGGCAAATAAGTGCTATTAAGTCAAGGTTTTAAGGCTGTGGACATGTCTGTCTGACCTCAAAACACAGTGCTTTACTTGTTTAATGGTTCTGATTATTGCAAAGTCATAGATGTGCCAGCTTGTGAAACTGTGGTGTTAAGTAAAAACATAGCTGCTGTCCTCTACCTCGCTGAGTTTTATTTATTTAAAAAGCTTGATGCTGTGTGCCCCAATGGGCTTGAATCTAGTTTGTCGATATGTTAGTAAAATTCGGATACCTTTTTAAATTGAAATAGAGTGCATCCAGGGCTTCTAGGATTTGCTAGCACTATATTTGATACTAATTGAATACTGCTTCTGCTTGACAAACAAGTAGTAAAACACTCTTTGAAAGCAGGTTTCAGTTTGCCTCCTTGATTTTTTTTTTGAGATTCAGTAAGGTATTTTTAAATATTTTATTGTGTCATTGAATGGCAAGAACATAATAGGTTTGACATCTGAGCTCTCACTCAGATATTTTGCCAGAACATCAGCTCACTGTAAATAGAAATGTCAGGGAAAGTTAAAGATGCCTTTCAAGTGAGCAACTTTTGTTTTTTTATGCATTAGATTTTGTAAGTTAATTAGAATGTAATAAAAATATATTTTAACCAAAATAGCAGCCAAAAAGCTACCCCAGATAGAGATCAATCTCATATACATGCAAGTCTCATGCTGTACTTGCAAATGTAATGCAGTGAGTCACGGTAACTGGGAAGAGTTCCCATGCTGGTTTCTTACTCTGCGAGTAGGACTGGGCAAAGCTCAGTGTGCTCACAGCTTTTGAGGATTTGCTCTGTCTGTATCCTCTGTATGCACGGGAGAGAAGAAAACCAGATATTATTTCCTTTTTAAAGACCTGGATATAACAAGTTTGGGAAGAAATGTGGAATGTTTCTTTTCAGGAACTAGTTAAATATATAGTTGCTTCTATGACATGAAAATAACTCGAAAGAACACATAGTGGGAAAGGACCACAGGAATTTCGCATTTGGGGATTTTGTCACATGGAGTCCTATGTACTTTCTCACCTCTGGTTTCCTATATACTGTGAGGTTTTGCCAGAGCATGACCAACGTCAGAAGAATACTATGGGCACTAGTTTCATAGCCTCCAGTATAGCCACATTTTCTGTTCGTATGTGGTTTTTCCATTGGGTATAGTCAGTCTCACTTTTCATTGTGCCTTGTAAGTGTTTTGTTCCAACTTTTGAACTTCTTTTTCTGAGCAGAAGCATGAGAGAGGCTGGATCCAGTTGATATGGAAACTTTGAAGGATCTGAGAGTCTTCTGGGAAAGAGTAAAAACACGTTCATAGCCTGTGTTTGATATAGGTTTTCCAGTTTTTCATTAATTCCGCAAATACTTCTGACTTCTGACCCTCTCAGCGTTCTTCTTCATGAATGTTTCTGCCAAGTACTCCCTGTGTGAGCTTGGGCAAACTATTAAACACTGCACTTTAAATTCCTCATGGGAAAAAAAAAAATGCTTCCTCTTGCGATGGTGGTGAGGCTCAGGTAAAATGAAGAGAAATCATATGCGCCTCACAAGTAGGATAGGCACTAAGGCTCATGTGTGGAGGGTTTACTGGGGATGCTCTTGGGAGATGCATGTGTAAAGCAGTGAAGAAGGTAGGAGTGGTAGAGGAGAAGCAGATCCCAGTGGACTCTGGCACTAGGATCGCTCCAGAGAGCAATCTGCTACTGCAAATTCATGCAGAGGAACCAGCCTTCCCATCCTGCATCAGTCTGTCACTGGCCTCAGGTTGTCTGTCTCCCAGTAGCCAGTGATTTTTAAGTCCATGTACTCAAGCATTTATCAAATATTTATTTATTTGCACTTTCTGGGAGATAGACAAACAAGATATGGACCCTTCCATTAAGAAGATTACATTTAACTGATAGAGATAGTCTAGTAAAACAATTTTTAGGGGATCTTGTAGAACTCATGATAATAATAATAATTTCTGTTCTTGGGGGTGTAGAAAAGAGTGTTTCTGATAGATTGTGGACAGGGAGTGTGAAAAGATTCCTTGAAGATGTGGCTCTTGCACTGTGGGGTTTATGTCTGGATTAGTGATGAATGGTCAGGAGTTCAAGTTGTAGAAGAGTATTAAATATTATCTTTGTACTTTTATGAATGTATTTAAAATATTTTATTTGCTCATTTTCCCCTACAATATTTCCAATCTATCTTTTTTTTTAAATTTTCAAAGAACACATGTCATTTGCACACAAAGAAAGCTAGATAGAGATATTTTTATTTTATTTTAATTTTTTAAAAGATGTTATTTATTTACTCATGACAGACACAGAGATAGAGAGAGGCAGAGACACAGGCAGAGGGAGAAGCAGTCTCCATTCAGGGAGCCCGATGCAGGACTCGATCCTGGCACTCCAGGATCATATCCTGGGCCAAAGGCAGATGCTCAATCACTGAGCCACCCAGGTGTCCCGGTAGATACATTTTTACATGAGTATTTTCCCCTGAGGTATATCTACTCTCTCCTTTTTTTTTATATGTGTTTTTCTTTACATAGGGATACTATTTAAGAGAATTTAAGATCATATATTTTTTTCTGCTATGAAAATTGATAAATTGCCTTCTTCCTAGCTTTTGCAATACTACTCTACTTGTTAGAGTATTTAACATTTACATCATGTCTTATACTTAAGGATCTTATATCTTTTGAAACCTTAGTTCTACATTTTTAAATATGTGTGATATTCACCACCATGGGTGCTCAGTTCTGAATGCTTTATTTGGATACATATCTGGATTAGCTAGCTTTCGTCATTAAATAGTTGTTTTCGGGAAGCTATTAAGAATAGAGATGACATGGGGTGCCTGAGTGGCTCACTGGTCTAAGCATCCAGCTCTTGGTTTCAGCTCAGTTCATGATCTCAGGGTAGTGCCCAGTAGCAGAGAGTCTGGTTGGGATTCTCTCCCGTGTCTCTCTGCTCCTCCCCCTGCTGGCTCTTTTCTCTCTCTCTCTCAAATAAATAAATAAATAAATAAATAAATAAATAAATAAATAAATAAATCTTTAAAAAAATAGTTGTGACATGTTTTCTGACTTACTGCATACCTACAAATGTATGCCTGGCACCCTTACTACTTGCAAGATAACTTGACCCCAAATATATTTCTTGGGTTACAGTCTTCACTGAGACCCTTGTTGATTGTGTCCCTCGTCCTCCAGCACTGATCATTTCGGTGGAGGATTTGGTCTTTTTTAAAAAACTATTTTATTTATTTATTTATGAGAGAGACAGAGAGACAGACAGAGAGAGGGAGAGACACAGGCAGAGGGAGGAAGCCCCATGCGGGACTTGATCCCGGATCTCCAGGATCACACCCTGGGCTGAAGGTGGCGCTAAACCGCTGAGCCACCCGAGCTGCCTGAATTTTGGTCTTTAGGTTATCTAACTTTTTCTTCACAAATGACTTTTTCATCTTGGATTTCCACTCTTCCTAAAAATATGTATTTTGGGGTACCTGAGTGTCTGTCTGTTAAGCATCAGACTCTTACTTTTGGCTCAGTTTATGATCTTAGGGTTATGAAATGGAGCCCTAGGTTGGGCTCTGTGCTCAGCAAGGTGTCTGCTTGGGATTCTCTCTCTCTCTCTCTCTCTCTCTCTCTCTCTCTGTGCCTACCCTTCTTCTGCTCTCACTCTCTTAAATAAATAAATCTTTAAAAAAGTAGATTTCTTTTGCCTTGACTCTTAAAAACATTGAACATGAAACAAAAAAGATGGACTTTATGTAAGACTGCAGTTCTTGAGGAGAAGAAAATTGTACATTGGCTAATTGAAACTTGAGTACGTGTACTGAGTGGGTAGAGAAATTCAGCAGTTTCTTAAAGTATTTCAAATCATACTTTTGAATTCTCAGTAAGCTAATTAAAAAATTACTTGACTACTTTAAGCTTTGATATTACAATAGAAGACAAAAAAATACTAAAATTAAACTTTTCAAATTAATTCTCTATACCCTTGTTCTGGGTATGTTTTGTGTGTTTTTAAATTCATATTAAATCAGTCCTAATCACCAACAAAAAAGCACCTTTATATCAATAATGGATGAAGTTACAGTAATATTTCACTGTAGTTATTATAATACTGTGTTACTGTCAAAAATAATGTAAAAGGATGACAAAGATTCTCTTATAAGGGTGTTTAACTTTTGAAATTCAATAATTATGTTGTTCCTTTTCTGTTCTTCTGTTTTATGGTAAGTACTTCCGTTTCAGGATCTCACTTTTTTTTCTGCTTTTTGAAACATTTTTAAAACTGAAGACATTGGAAGACAAGAAAAAAATAAATGTAATAGGACATCTTTGTACATAACTTCTGTGGCTGTATAACTTAATATGAATTGTTTTGAACTCTGTTCAAATTTTCAAAATCATATCAAACCTACCCCCAATGACTCATTCAAACATGACTAGCATAGATAACTTAAATTTACAAGTTATTTCTGAATCAGAGAATTCTATTCTTTGGCCCAGCAGAACATGCGTTGGACAAGGTAGCAATAAATGTAGATACAAATCTACTATTCTTTTTTTTAATAATAGAAATATCAGCAGCCAAGGGATGCACAGAATAATTGTTCATTCAACAGCTGTTGCATGTGAAAAGTACCGCAGGTGTTCTGTGATATAAAGAGATGGCCCAGGTAGATATAAAATACCAATATGCATAATGTAACACCGAGTGTTTCGAGTGCCTTTAGAAAGACACAATAAAATATTTTGGATATTGAGAGAAAAGAACAAATTGTCCTGGCTGGAAGGAGGGCAGAGTTCAGAAAAATACTTTAGAAAAAAAAGATAACATGTAAGCTGGGGATTAAAATATGGTTACCCTGGGATATGCTGAGATGGAGTGGGAGAACAAAATAAGAATCCTGAGGATTTGGATAATCCTAAATTGTGTACAAACCCTGCATAATTAATCAGCCTTTCTTCTGCTTTGGGTTGTATTTTTTTTAATTTCACCATTTATGTTACTTTTGACTTGATTTACTCTTTCTCCTTAAAATAGGGTAAACTTGCTCGTCTTACAAATGTTAACGAAATTATTTGGAATTATCTTTTGTGTGCTTTTTATTTTTAAGTATCTTTAAGAATTCTTAATGTGCTTCCAAAGTTATTTTTTTTTAGCAATAGAAGTCTAACTTTTGCTTGATACTTTTGTACATGCTGATTATTGTTTTGAAGCCACTTGTACTTTCCCCTCATAACAAGTATCACAATTTTATGTATTTATTTTTATTTTTTTTTAAGATTTTATTTATTTATTCATGAGAAACACACACACACACACAGAGAGAGAGAGAGAGAGAGAGAGAGAGAGAGGCAGAGACACAGGCAGAGGGAGAAGCAGGCTCCACTCAGGGAGCCCGACGTGGGACTCGATTCCGGGTCTCCAGGATCAGGCCCTGGGCTGAAGGCGGTGCCAAACCACCGAGCCACCCGGGCTGCCCAGTATCACAACTTTAAATTGTGTATCATGTTATTATTATATCAGTCTTTTTCTTTCCCACTAACTGGGAGTTGCATGAGGTCAGGGACCAGTTCCATTTTTTCTCACTATATTATCATAGCACAAGTCTGACCCGTAGCAAGTGCTCAATAAATAATCATTGAATTAATACACATAAATGAGGGGAGATGAATGTTGCTTCACACTCATTTTATCTAAAAATAATGAAGGTGACTTTAATTTGATATAAAGAGGATACATATAGGGTAGTCTATCTCACAATAAATGCATCAGTAGATTCAGACCCCAAATCAATTTATTATGAAGTAAAAAATGTATTCATATTGGACCTATAGTGTTCTGAACTTAATTTTAACATGTTGATTTTAGAAGATTTCTGTATTTATAGGAAGATTTTGGTGTCTAAACATGAAATCTGGCTACCTGCTGAATGTATACCTCTTTTCTCAGCAGACAACTAGCGACAGAAGCCCTAAGAGACCTTGGGAGAAAACCGCAGCTTGGTGGTTAATTGTATGGATTCTAGAGCAAGATTTGTCTCAGGTGGAAACCCAGAGCCAGCACAGCACTTACTCGCAGAGAAGCCTGAGGGCATGTATCTCATCTTTGTTCTCCACATTCTCCTCAGCAAAATGGTGTCGGGGATGATTAAATCAGTTAAATCATTTAGAAAAATGGTACAAGTCCTATAAAAGTGTACTTATTATATGATTATAGGTAACAGGGACCCCATTCTTTTGGTCATGGCAGGTTAGGACAGAGGTTAAGCTGGAGAAATCTGAATCCATACCTGCTTTTTTGCATCTGGCAAGAAAGTGACCATTGGAGGGCCCCTATTTGTTCCATTTGTTTCCAAATTCTATTATCTGACCTGACTCTGCTGGAGATAGTCTATACTCCTTAGTATAACTTCAGGATCATTCAGGACCTGTTCCTTGCTTTGCTCTCCAACATTTTACTATCTATCCCTTGTACTATTTCCTCTCAGCACACTGTTGACTCTTCAAGGAGTGCTGGTACTGCTCTCTAGACGTAGACACTCAGCATTCTTAGTACTGTATTTTGCCAGCTTAAAATTCACATATATCACCTCCTCTACCTGTGGTAATCCCAAGTCCAGGTACTCCCATAACTTCTTGCATACATCCGGTGTTTGTGCTTAGTGTATTCTACATATAATCTTTCTTTACGATGCTACATACAGATGGTTTAGTTCCACCCTCTTTCTCTCTCTCCCCACGTACCTGTATTCTTAATGAACACACACATACATATGCACACACATGCATACATATGCACATACACACAAATTTTATAATGTTTATATTTACATTAAAATATAAGTATATATAATCTCTACTTACAAAGCAATGAAGAAAGAATATCAAGCAGCATACTAAAAATATAAGTGTTGAGATGGTTTTAGATGACTTCAAGGAAATGGCTGAGCTAATGGAGAATCGGGTTCTGTAGACAATTTGGAATTGTGAAAGAACTTTGATGTTTTGGGGAGCATGTACTCATTACCGCAGCTCAAGAAATGATCATTGGAGATGTATCATGATGGCTGGATATTTGAAGAGAACCACAGAGCAGTTGTGACTATGTAATGCCAGGACCCCATTACCTTAGCAACTATGCAAAAAGGACATCACATGGAATTAATTCAATTTGAAGTTATTTTCTAAGAATGCATTTTTCAACTGCCCAACCCCACATAAATTATGCCTGTTTTATGATTGTGCCTATGAGGTTTGTTTGATTAAAAACCTCAGAGGGAAGCATTTGTCATCTTTATCACTATCTCCTCTTCAGTGCTGTGTGCCTATTGCTTCCTTTTTATTCCTGAAAGAATATTATTACCTATTGTATATGTATTATATATATATAATTATATATATATTATTACCTATATGTTTATGTATTATATACTATATATATTATATATATATTGTATATATATGTACATATATATAATATGTATTATATATATGTATAATACATATACATATATTGTATATGTATTATATATTGTATATAATATATATATTATATATTGTATATGTATTATATATTATATATATAGTCTATGTATTGTATATGTATTATATTGTATATGTATTAAATATATAAATTTATAATTTATATATTATATATATAATATATAAATTTATAATATATAAATTATATATATATATAATTTTATTTATTCATGAGATAGAGAGAAAGAGAGAGAGGGGCAGAGACACAGGCAGAGGGAGACGGAGAAGCAGGCTCCATGTAGGGAGCCCGATGTGGGACTCGATCCCAGGTCTCCAGGATAAGGCCCTGGGCAGAAGGCGGCACTAAAATGCTGAGCCACCCAGGCTGCCCTGTGTTACTGAGACAAAATACATGTAGTGTAAAATTAACCATTTACAGTGTCTGCTTCAGTGAAATTTAGTATATTCACAATGTTATGCAACCCATACTCAGTCACTACCCACTGTACACTTCCCTAGCCCTTGGCAATCACCAATTTGGTTTTTATCTCTATTGCTTAACTATTCTGGATTTATAAATGGAATCATATAATATGTGACCTTTGTGTCTGGCCCTTTCACTTAGCATAATATTCTTGATGTTTGCTCATGTTGAAGCATGTATCAGTATTTCATTTCTGGCTGAATAATATTTCATGTATAAATATGCCACACCTTGTTTTCCCGTTTATCAGCTGATGGGCATTTGATTTATTTTTACTTTTTGGTGGTAGTGAATCCTGCTTCTATGAATATTCTTATAAAAGTTTTAAGTGATACCTTTTTTAAAAAAAAATTTACTTATTTTAGAGGGAGAGAGAGCAAGCGAGTTCATGCATGACTAGGGGAAGGGGCAGAGGGGGAGGAAAACATCTCGAGCAGACTCCATGCCCAGTGCAGAGCCTGACATGGAGCTCAACCCAGGACCCTGAGATCATGACCTGAACCAAAACCAAGAGTCAGATACTCAACTGACTGAACCACTCAGGTGCCCCAATTATACCTTTTAAAATTCTTTTAAATACATATGAATGAGTGGAATCATTGTCTTAAATAGTTATTTTCTGTTTCACACCTGGAGGAAACTGCAAACTGTTTGCATCATGGTTGCTGCATTTTATATTCCACCACCAAGGTGAAAAGATTCCAGTTTATCCATACCCTCACAACACTTGATATTTTCTGTGTTATGATGATGATGATGATGGCCATCGTAATGGGCATAAAATGGCATCTCATTGTGGTTTTGATTTCATTTCTTTGAAGACTAATATGTTTAACATCATTTCACGGGCATATTAGCCATTCGTATATCTTTAGAGAAATGCCTACTTAAGTCCTTTACCCATTTAGGGAGAATTAGTTGTTTATTTTTGTTGTTGTTGACTTATGAAATCTCTTTATATGTTCTGAACACTAGACCCTTGTCATTTATATGACTTTCAGTATTTTCCTCTCTTCTGTATGTTGTCTGCACTTTCTTAATAATATGTTTTGATGCACAAATAATTTAATTCTACTGAAATCCAATTTTATCTGTCTTTTCTTTTGTTGCTTGTGCTTTCAGTGTCATATCCAAGAACCCATTGCCAAATCCAGTGTTATAGAGATTTATCTGTATCTTTTTCCTTTAATAGTTTTATAGCTTTCATTCTTACATTTAAGTCTTTAATTCATCTTAAGTTAATTTCCAGTTGATTTCCAGTTGTCACAGTACTATTTATTGAAGAAACTATTTTTTTTTTCGTTGAATCATCTTGGCACCCTTGTTGAACACGAGGTGGCCACAGATATATGGGTTTACTTCTAGGCTCTTTGTTCTGCTCTGTTGATCCACGTGACTATTCTTATGACAGCATTGCACTGTTAAGATTATTGTATCTTTCTAGTACGTTTTAAAATTGGGAAGCGAGTCCTTCAACTTTGTTTTTCTTTGGCTATTTGAGGATAATTGCAATTACGTATGAATTTTGAATCATATGAATGTTTGTAGGAGGCCAATACAATTTCAATAGGAATTGCATTAATTATGTTGATCACTTGCAGGGGTGGGATATTGCCATTTTCACACTATTATGTCTTCTGCTTGATGAACATGGGATGTTTTTTCATTTATTTATATTCTTTATTTTTGTGATTTATTATAGTTTCAGTGTACAAGTCTTGTACTTCCTTTTCTTCTTAAGTATTACATTTTTTATGCTATCATAAATGGAATGTTTTGCTTTTTAAGATTCATTTATTTTGGAATGCCTGGGTGCCTCAGCGGTTTGACGCCTGCCTTTGGCCCAGGGTGTGATTCTGGAGTCCCGAGATCGAGTCCCACATTGGGCTCCCTACATGGAGCCTGCTTCTCCCTCTGCCTGTGTCTCTGCTTCTCTCTCTCTCTCTTTCTGTGTGTGTCTCTCATGAATAAATAAATATATATTTTTTAAGATTTTTAAGAGAGAGAGAGAAAACAAAGGGCAAAGGGAGAGAGAGATTCTTAGCAGACTCCACACTGAGCATAGAGCCCAACATGGGGCTCCATCTCATGACCCTGACATCATGACCTGAGCCCAAACCAAGAGTGGGACATTAAACCAGCTGAGCCACTAAGGTGCCCCTAAATGGAATTGTTTTCTTAATTTCATTGTTAGATTGTTCATTGCTAGTGTACAGAAATGCATGTAAATATACACACACCCCATATTTATGGATTATTAAAATGTTTATACTACCTACTCCAAGCAATCTACAGATTCATTGCAATTCCTATCAAAATCCCAAAGACATTTTTTACATAAATAGAAAACAATACAATTCACATGGAACCAAAAAAGACCACAAATAGCCAAATCAATCCTTAGAAAGAACAAAGTTGAAGGCATAATATGTTCTGATTTCAAAATATTTTATGAAGCTGCAGTAATCAGAACAACATGGTACCAAGATGGAAACTGAAATATTGACCAAATGGAACAGAATAGAGGGTCCAGAAGTAAATCCACATGTATGTGGTCAATTCTTTTTCAACAGTGATGTAAGGAATACACAAAGGAGAAAAGACAGTCCCTAAAAATAATGTTGGGAAAACTAGTATTTATGCTTCTAACAATAATTGTAATGCTTCACAGGATTCCAGTAGATCCTTGAATTTCACTCTTGTTGAGTCAAAAGTAACTTGATCTACTTTCTCCCATAAGTTAGCAGAAAACCTTTGCTACATCAAGGGTCTGTAAAATAATCGTGTGTTTTAATATATAAAGTGAACATATCTTAAACTATTTTAATATACATATATACTCACACATATTACATATTATATACATGAATCTGTTATTTTTATAAATGAAAAAATACTGTAAAATATCTCAATGGGTTCTTTTCTAGGTGCTTTCTCTCTCTTTTAGTGTGAAATATGCATTAAATGCATATGTGGAACATACATTAAAACTGTGTGGAGTCAAAACTGTATGTTGGGAGGTACTTGATCAATGTGACAGTTTGTTTTTACATGGCAATGTGAAATAACATCCACTGAGACTTGAAATTTTAATTGATAGCAGATGAGAAGAATAGAACATTTTGGGGGTAAATGCCACAGCATAAAATGTAAAATATTGGCAATCCTTCTCTTCAGTAAAATTACCTGCAGCTGTATTGGCAAATGACTTGTCATTTATATTCAAAAAGCTAAATTATGGGCAATTTGAACTCATTTATCTTTTTAAAATCCATGAAAATAATGACAACATTAATCTTTCTTTTCCCCAAAAGAATGAACAACTAGTTTGAAATGCCAATTCTCTAAAGAGATTGCCACCCATTATAGTTATCCAGATTAAAAACCAGAATTTAAAGGAGGGATTAAGAACTTCGAATTTGTTTGAAATAGAAGAGACACAAGATTTCTACCATATAAAAATAAGCATTTGTCACTCAAGCATTATGCCATGAACCATATCAACCATATCAAACATGGTTTTTGCAAAATGAAACTGAAACATTGTTTTTATTCAGGAATACATTTCAAAAATAAATTCCTTTATTAAAGAACCATTTAATTTATAGTTTATTTATTAAAGTACCATTTATTTATTTATTAAATACAATACCACTAAATTGATTAAATTCCAAACTCATTAAATGTAATTTCAGTAACAACTAAAATTTGCTTTTCATACTTTCTAGGGCTCATCAGTTTTTCTGAATTGTTTGCACTTTTTCTTATTTTATATCTACTCTCCAAATTTCTTCTTGCCCTCTCAGCTGGTCCTCATGTTATCCAGTTTATAACACCAATAAAAATTAATGGGCAACTTTTATTGAATACTGAGCATGTACTATTGTTCTTGGCATTTTACTTTATAAATAATTTAATACTCACCTCTTCTTACATTTGAGGAGAGTGAGGCATCTGGTTAGCAACTAGAAAATTCTGAAACAAGATTAAAGCCCTGTCAGACTTGTCTCCAGAACCTATGCTCAGAACCATTCTATTTACTGTCTCTGATGAGCATTCTTTCAGAGGTGTTGTCTTCTGTATATTCTCCATGACTCCATTTCTGTATATTCTCCATGGCTAAGCTTCTGCCACTGGTGCTAGAACTCTCCTGTCATTGAGCACAATGAATGATATTTCATAATTCACATTCAGAGAAAAATATCTCGACAAGAAATATGAAAGCAATATATCCATTATGTCTGATACTTAGCTGAAATATATATAATTGATATGAATGTTTACTAAAGATTGTAACACTGTTTTGAGGTATCTATGGGTAAAAATCACTAAATAAAGAAGGTGGTTTCCTCTTCATATGTTATTTGTGGTTCCAATGAATTTTGCTTAATTCTTCAATATCACTTCTGGACTCTTTTAAAAAAATAATTTACAATGAATTCCTCTTATTATTTATTTTGGTGTTGAAATTTTTGCTAGTGTTGCTCTTGAGAGCCTCTTTCAACCACTTTCCATGTGTCCTTTTTTTAAAAAAAAAAATTATTTACTTATTCATGAGAATACACAGAGAGGAGAGAGAAGCAGAGACACAGGCAGAGGGAGACACAGGCTCCATGCAGGGAGCCTGATGTGGGACTCCATCCTGGGTCTCCAGGATCACACCCTGGGCTGAAGGCGGCACTAAACCGCTGAGCCACCAGGGCTGCCCTCCATGTGTCCTTTTAACAGTACCCCAATCAACTCTGAAGCACTTCCTTACCTTCTGGTACAAGATTTAAGGTTTGTTGGGGAGGAGAGAAGACTCATCTTTACTAAAAAATGACCAATAAAAAAATGTGAAATGAGTGATAGAAAAAAGTATTCTTTCTTTTTTTTCTTTCTTTTTTTTTTTTTGAAAAAAGTATTCTTTTACAGTCACTAAAGTAATAATCGAACAACTCAGGCATCATCAATCAACAGGAAAGCAGATAGTCACAACTTAGATGGTAAAAAAATCATGAACAATAAGTCAAATGATATTGTTATATCCTGATATGATGCAGTTACAAGGAGATATAAATGATGATACTAATATATCAATAATATATTAGTATAATAAACATATTGACATAATAGGTGTATATATTATATATAAGCAACATTAAAAAGATACCAAGATGTTCTTATGCATGTATCATTTGTGCTTGATATAAAGTAGTGGATGAGCAGAATCAGTGTATATGTACATAAATATAGTTTCCATATACATATTGCATATTTTGAAACAGTAATTAAATATGAAGTCATTTATACCTCTTCATGAGCAGCAAATAAATTGTAGCAAACTCATAAATATCTGGCAAACTCATTGGTATGAGAAATTTATATTAACCGACACTTTTGTGAATTTATTATTTTATTTCTTTTTGTTTTTCATAAAAATTTGTTTTAAAAGCCCACTTCTGTTTGTCTTGAAGTCTCATCTCCAGCCAGATCATGCTCACTCTCGAATTCCCAGAGTGCATTAAACTTCTGCTTCACACCTGGTTCTTTTAGCTTGTGTTGTGTGTGCGTGTGTGTGTGTGTGTATGCACGCACATGCACAAAAAGAAATAATAATATGTTTGAGGGAAGCAAGGGAAAGTCTTAAATTGACTTACACTTCCCAAAGTGCCTTCCTCAAAGCTTTGCTGTAATTATTACTACCATTACTAGTAATAGTGATGGTGTCGTATTGTAGGCGCAAGCACTTTCTTGGCTTTGATGAATAATAAACATTATCTCTCTCTCTCTCTCTCTCTCTCTCTCTCTCTCTTTCTCTCTCTCTCTCCATCTCTCTCTCACACTCTCTCACACACGCACTATCCATTTATAAATATTCTATTGGAAAGATTTTCAATCTCATCTCCCCAGAAATGCTTCCCAGAATTACTTTTATATTTTACTAGTTTGTTTTCAGTTTTATGCTTTTTGTCTTCTCACCTACTATGTTTCTCATCACCCAGAGCGAATAACCTCACTTCCCACTCCATCGTGAGAACATTTGGCAGGGGCTCCTCAGCATCCTGATAAATGCCTGACACTCTTACTGATGTCCAAATACCTCTTTACTCATTCCATTTGATTACAGTAGAACACATATCCCAGCTCTGGTCTAAATTCTTCCCAGCTTTTCTCTGAAAAACATCCACTTTGGGGGATCCTATTTAATCAATTGTTATGCTTTCCCACAATCATTTTCCTCTCCAGTCTTTAAATTATCTCTGGCCCCAAGGTTGCCTGAGTTGGCTCAGTGGATTAAGCACCTGACTCTTGATTTCAGCTCAGGTCATGATCTCAGGGTTTTGAGATCAAGCCCCATCCCAGGCTTCGTGCTCAGCAGGAAATCTGCTTAAGATTCTCTCTCACCTTCTCCCTTTGCTCCTTCCCCCTCTCAAAAAATACAATAAATTATCTCCATCCTCATTTGTATTCCCACAGCTATAAACCTCTTTTCAAAACTTCTTTTAAACAAAATTTAAAACACTTTTGAACACATTCTCTCCAGTTGTAGTACTATGAGCAGATTTTTCAAAGGATTTCACATTTGTCTGTGCATGTGTATCTATGTCCTAAGAATTTGAGGCAGAAATGACCAAGTAATTCATCATTATCTCCTGTAGTCCTCTGTCTTCCATCTGACAGACTAAGTCATTCTGTTAAACACAGGTGTGTCGTCCTCTTAAATCCTTTAGGAACAGTTCAAATATCTTAATCCTTACTGTGGCCTATAAGGTCTCTTCTGATTTGCCTCCCACATAGCTCAGTGTCCCAGTGGTTCATGGCTCCTCTCCATCATCTCTAGACACCTATACATGCTCCTCCTTCCATCTAGACAACTTCTCTCTGCACCTTGTCCTTCTCTTGTCTGGTTAGCTGCTAGTCATGTTTACCCTGCTAATCATTTTTTATGTAGGTAGGATACCTCTTCTTCTAGATTGTCTTCCTTGGGATTCCAAGATGTGTCATGTCTCCTGTTTGCTCCCATGTGGTTGATATTATAATCTGTGTTATAAGATTGATATTATAATCTGTGGTTGATGTTATAATCTGTATAATATTATGTGTTATAATATATGAAAGTGCATATTATATTAATTATTACATTACATATTTGTTGGTATTTTCTACTAACCATAAGGTCTGAAAGCAAGTATCATGTGTATTTTTCAACCATGTGTTCTCAAGCTCTAGCAAAAATCCTTGCAGATAGAAGTCGTTCACTATCTGTAAATGAAATGCTAGTTATTGGTCGTCTTTATAGGTTGTTGTGTGTATTTGTGCGTATGCATGTGTGTGTGCATGGTGTGTGTGTGTCCTCAAATCTTCCCTTGGGCTGTGATGATTAAAAATATTTACAAAATGTATCCTCAGAAATCAGCTTTCCATGAATATTTTTATTACCTTATTGCTTCTTTCCATTTCAGTATTAAAAATTCTAAATGTCATGGGTATTTAAAGGTATATTTATTCAACACATAGAAAGACCCTGTCCTATTTGTGCTTGATTTTTTGGTCTTTATTTTTATTAGAAGCTTCAGTGAATTGCTTTGGCTTTAAAAAATGTTTTTATAGAGCATTCATGTAGGGTATTAACTGATTAATCCTTCTCCTAGAAGATTACAAAACCCTCAAATCTGTGCACAATTCAACAAATCCAGATTAATAGCATTTAAGCATTGGAAAGGTGGTTTCTCCTGGGAACTTGAGCAATTATTTTAACTTTATGCCCAAGTAACCCAAGCCATTAAGAATTGTCCTGCCTTTTAAATTCTCTGAGCCAGAAGGGATGACTGGCAGCTCTGTCTGTTTTTCATTACCTTCATCAGTGATTTATTTTTAGCCTGATTCTTGGAAGTTAGTGTGTGGCTAAATACTGTGGAATCCTTGTGGCCATGGCCACTGTCGCTGGCTTTGCCTCTCACAGGATTACAGCAGTGCTTGGCATTCGGAGATGGACAGTGGGATCTGTGCCAGGGCTGCTTCCTGTTGGCCACTCCTGTTCCTTTTGCCCCTCAGGATCATGTTCTGTTACTGAACCCCTAAAGTTCTGTCATCAAAACAATGGAAACATTTGACTAACTTATTCTTGAATAAGACACTGGGGAAGGAAGTCCACAGAGCACTTTGCAGTTCTGTGTGATACAAGAAGTTGCCTTTCACCCCCTCATCATTGTGTGCACACACGTGCGCTGGTGTGTGTGTGTTTTAATCTTAGCTGTGCCCTCTCATTTAGATTTCATGCTTCTGTGTCGGTGTCAGCAGGCTAGTGCTTAGCAACCTATTGGCACTAAATAAAGCTTAAACAGTAATCATTGTAATTACATCTTCTTTTGTTTCAAAATAATATTTACTATAGACTTTTGTCAATGTTTTGTTATTTAGACTGTTTCCTCCTGTATTTCTAACCTTCTGAACTCTGGACCTAAAAAGCTCCACGATCTGGGCCATCTAAAGATTTGTCAGTTTTTAAAGTGTGCAGTGAGTCCTAGGCTTCACATGTAATTGTAAATTGTAGCACACTTAATGAGTATAATAACCTAACAGCGTGAGTGTTGTTTCCATAAACACGTTTGCATAATGATAGACTCACATCTGAAAAGAAATCATCTAATCAATGTGAATTCCAGTAATTTGTCGCAGATCCTGATGTGAGATTGACATTCCCTAAAAATCTGTTTAGTTGAAAGCTGTCTCAGGAGATTGTAAACAAGATGTGCATACAGTGGAGGGGTGTTTAGTTTTGCTGATGATGTTTTAGTTATTGTGGTCCACTTTCCTTTTCTTTAAGGCAAACCTGTTCCCAGAGTTACCTGCACCTTCAGCTTTATTTGTGCCGCTGTCCGTTGGGTGACAACAATTTGATATTTTGTTTTTAACTGGGGCTTTATATTAGATTGGGAGCTTGAAGCTAATAGAGGACGTTTTTATCTCATCCTGTCCAGTCTCAAAGATGTTTAGTGAAGAATTTTGCTACAACAAATTAATGATGGAAAATGACATGTGAGATAGCGTAGATACATAATCTACACAATCCTGTAGCTAGAACACACCAGATGTCTTATATTTGTCAAAATTTTTACAATCTGGGCTTCTCATGAGCCCTGAATCAATAAACAAGGTAAACTATGGAATGCCTTTAAAGGTGTATAATATTATTACACAAAATTAATCAGGGCCCGAGGGATCTGCTTTTAAGAACAATAGCAAAACAAAACAAAAAAAAAAAAAGCTCGATTTTTAAATCTCAGATCTCACTAGTTAAGTAAATCCTTTTCAGATGTACTTCAAACTAACTTTTATTTAAAATTACTTGTTTCTGGATCCCTGGGTGGCGCAGCGGTTTGGCGCCTGCCTTTGGCCCGGGGCATGATCCTGGGGACCCAGGATCGAATCCCACGTCAGGCTCCCTGCATGGAGCCTGTTTCTCCCTCTGCCTGTGTCTCTGCCTCTCTGTCTCTCTCTGTGTAACTATCATGAATAAATAAATAAAATCTTTAAAAAAAATAATAAATTAAAAAAAAATAAAAATAAAATAAAATTACTTGTTTCTTTGTAGCATCTTTATGTAACTTAATTGGGTCTTAAATAACTTTTGCTCACTAAAGAAGTTAAGCTTGACTACAGTCAGTGTGGTTCCATGTTACTGAAATCTAAAATTTGTTAAACTCAAATATGGGAAAAATAAATACACATTCATAAGAAAACCAATTCATGCTCTATTGCTTGGCATGTCTTATTTCTATTCTGGATCAGAGGACCTCAATTTTCTAATATTCAAATAGTGGAAAGCAGATATTGATGGATTTATATCTTCATTTAAGACAGAAGAAAATGAATTTACTTTTTATATTTTTGTGATGTAACTATAAAAGAATAAACAAAGTTGGGGCATCTGGGCAGCTGAGTTGGTTAAGTGCCTGCCTCTGACTCAGGTCATGATCTTAGGATCCTGGGGTCCAGCCCTACATCAGGCTGCTTGCTCCGCGGGGAATCTGCTTCTCCCTCTCCCACTGCCCCTCCCCTGCTTGTGCTCTCTCATTCTCTCAAATAAATAAATAAAATATTTTGAAAAAGAATAAATGAAATTCTTAATAAAATTATTCTAATGGCTCTTAAATTTAATACAAAATTATACACATTTTTCCTGTCTTGAAAAGTTTTTGAAAGCAAAGAAACAAAAAAGAAAGCAGGACGAAGAAGAAAAACTCCTCCAATGAATCAATGATTAGTTAAGAACATACGTAATGTGGGCACCTAGGTGGCTCAGTGGTTGAACGTTTGCCTTTGGCTCAGGTTGTGATCCCGGGGTCCCGGGATCAAGTCCCACATCGGATTCTCTGCATGGAGCCTGTTTCTCCCTCTGCCTCTGTCTCTGCCTCTCTGTCTGTGTTTCTCATGAATTAAAAAAAATAAAAATTAAAATATATTATGAAAGAGCATATGTAATGTAATCATATAATCTCAAAAGAACGAAGATCTGAAAGATCCAAGGTAGGGTGGAAGCACTAACAGATGGAAGGATGGGGGTTAGGGAGGAAGGGAGAGAGAAAAAAAGAAAAGGGGAAGAGGAGGAAGAAAGGCAGGCCCTTTCTCTTCTGTCCATAATAAAATATCCCTTTCTAATGAGTAAGGTATTGATCCAAGTTACTTTTATGTTGGTACCAGGGAAATATGGATTTTCTTCGCTTTTGTTCTTAAGTAGGAAGAAGGAAATACTGTGAAGGCATTCAGTGGCTAGAATAGCTGACAACATCAAAGAGCTTGTGACTAATTTTAACCTTCTGATTTTTGGAGGAGGGGGGCAAGGACCCATCCTGTTTGTATACTGTAACACAGACAAAATGTTAGCCAGCCTGGTATCTTATTTAATAATGTTATAAATAAAGAAGACGATGAGATTTATATGTGTTTTAAATGGTTAATTTTCACCATATTCTCTTATAGCCACTAAAAGAGAAGAGGTCATGTGGCAATCAGAGTAATTCCTACCGTTATTGATAATTCATACATAAATAAGATTGAAGGATCATATTCAAAAGATGAATTGAGTGTAATTAGAAAGGAAATATTTATTTTAAAATGAGTAAAAAATTGCTAATAAGCTAACAAAGAATTTATTTTGAATCAGGACTGTGAAGTGATCCTGGTCTATAAGAGGTAAAATACATTAAAAACATGAGTGTTTTTTTAAAACAGTATTTCATTGTTTTTCAAAGAAATGCAGAGTTTTCTTTCCTGAGCCTATATTCAACAAGTTTGTATTTGACTAATAATAGTGTATAGATGAATAATCTTGCATGTGTTTTCTATAAAGCTGGATATTATCAAATCAGCTGATTTCTTGCATCTCTTACGTAATGGCAAAATCGGTGCTTTTCACACACACACAAAAAATTCTTCTGCGTGTCATCAGGTAATCAAACATTACTATACCAGAAATACCCCCAAAGTTTTTGTAAGTAGGCAGTTTTCTGTATTATTTGTGTTGTTTTATGAGTTACACATTACCATCAGTCCTGGTATTTACAACTATTATTTTTGTTGTGGCATCTGTATCAGAAGTGATGGGCCACATAAATCCTTTAAAGGATTTAAAGACAGTGTGATAGTTCCCTAATTGCACTGTGAGTAACGTCTTGGAAAAACGGCTTGTGGTTCTGAGAAGCACTGTGCCATGCAATAGGCAATGACTTAATTTTGCAGTTATTTTATTACATTTTCAAATGAAATGAAAATTCCCCTTGTTTCTTACTGTGTGTCTCATTATTAATTCATAATTTATCCTCTTTAGGTGATTATCATGATTCATGTTTCATACCTTGGTTCGCATTATATACACAGTTGCCATTATATGAAGGTGGCAATTTGATATTTCTCATTACAGTGGAATTACTTTCCTTGTATACAGTAAAAGAGGTGTCTGTACTTCAGGAGGCAAATTATGAATACTTATTTAACAAATAGAAATGTGTCACTGAGCATATTCTCCTATTAAATTCTGCTCCAATTAGAATGTGAAACTCAGTTAAGCTCAACATGTTGATAACACATGCAATAAATTTCATTGCCTCATATGCACCAGGTGCTTTCCTTTGGAGGTGATAGGCACTGTCTATGCCCTTAAGGAATGTTTGGCTCAATAGATGGAGTTTCTACTGTATTTTCTGTGTGTGTGTGTGTGTGTGTGTGTGTGTGTGTGTAGTTGAATGCAATAGAAACTATATACTGCGTACACATTATATTATTTTGTAGGTATAATTATATATGTATATACTATATATAGTATATGATTATTTTGTATGAATTGTAGGTGCAAATATTATCTATATATATGTATTTTTTCTGTATTCTGTGCTGTTTTGATATATAAAAAACCTTTTTGTTTCGGAGATACTGTACCACCTGGCTAATCAGATTTCAGAGATAGCAAAGGACTAGCCTGGGGCATGTCTTACCTCCTCTATCTGACTGGGCCCCCCAGAAGGCAGTATTTCTATGCTTCATTTATCTCAGGGCCAGGTGCCAGGCAAATAGGGACTACCCTTAGAGCCCAGAGCACACCACAGTTATTCAAACCAGCCAATCTTAGATAGTTCACCCTGCCTGGCCTGGCCTTCCCTGCAAAACCTCGGTGAAGCCTCTGGCCCAAGGCATCCCCTCACTCCTGTCTTCTGACTCCTTACCACCCCAGTGCTCTCCCATGGAGCTGTATATGGGCCATGCCTGCTGCCTCCAGGACCTAGCAGTATAATGAATTTATTCTCCTGAGCCTCTCCTCTGTCTCCTCTGGTGCCACACCTGACCATCTCATAAAGAAGCACAGAATATCCACATATTTCCATCACTTTGCCCTCCATTTTCTGAGATCTGAGACACAGAGATGAAGCTGGAGAGAGAATTAATAGTGGAATGTCTCATGTTTAACCCAATGCATAATGAGATCTGGGGTCCTTACGTTTCAGGCTTAGATAATGGTATGCTATCACCATGGGTTGAATGATTTAATTGCTACTGCTTACGAGGTGGACTGAAGCACTTTATGGAGTGGTGCAGGAATGACAGATGAGGAAGAAGGTGGAGAATAGACACGAGGGTGAATGCAGTGAGACAAATGCAGTTCTGGATAAGAATGGGAGCTTGTTTTTTGAAACAAAAGCCAAGGAAGAACCAGTGGTATCCATCAGAGCAGGCTACATTGGCATTTTGTAACTATAGACATTTGGGACAAAGCAAGGTGAGTGAGCAGTTGTTTTTGAAGATGACATCTTTTATGTCTGATATGATCTGAGGATAATGAGAGGCTACTGAGGGAAACACGGGTTTGTGTAGAACTTAATGATTTGGGAACTGTTTATACTGACTTCAACTGAAAAAAGAAAAGCGGTGTAGAGTGGCACCCAGAAATCGTGGGAAAAGAGCCCAATGAGTCAGAGCTAAAAATACAGATGTATAAATACAGTATCTGCTGAGTACTGATTATTTCATAAAGCAAGTAGATTTTACTTTATTTGCTTTCTTATTAGTTTGCTACTGTTATTCTTAGTTTTATGTAAGTCCAAATTATAAAGCATTTTGTCATTGCCCTCAGTTTAAGTAATATGGTATTTTAAAATCAAATCATTTTAATTTGTGTTTGCTTTGAAGGATGGGGAAGGATAATTAAGAAATTAGTAGAAATGGTGATCTAATTTTGGGGGAGGGAATATTTTTTAAAAAAACTACATGTAATTTATGAGCTACTCCAGAAAGTTGCATAAGATGTTAGTGAAGGAGTAGAAAACAAAGTGTAAGATATTTTTCATTCATTTACCTGATAGTTGTTGATTTTGATGTAGGCAATAGGACTGGAATATTTGAGTTCTGTTCTCATGGAAGAGCTTTCATTTTTGAGGATGGAGACAGCTAATAAATATTTAATGGATGAAGAAAGAAACAGATGAAGATAAATGCTAAGGATTATCTCCTTTCTTTCTTTCTTTCTTTCTTTCTTTCTTTCTTTCTTTCTTTTTTTCTTTCTTTCTTTCTTGCTTGCTTGCTTGCTTGCTTGTAATGCAAGAAGAGCATTTGGAACTTAGGGAACAGAATTGGTATATTTGAGAAACATCACTATGGTGGATAATGGGAGTGATTGGCAGGAGAGTTACCTGGTAGGGCTTGTAGGCCATGGGACACTGTTGGGATTTTACCTGATGTTCTCTGAAAAGACAGTGGACAGTTTTAAGCAGGAATTTGTCCCTTCCTGGTTTATATATTTTAAAGATCACTCTGGCTGTTACGTTAAAGGTGGATGGTGGATCGAGGGAACAAGAGAGAAAGAAATTAAGAAAGACCATTGAAGATGTTTCTGCAATATTATCCTATGTGAAAGAGAATTCTAATTGATAAATACTGGATGAATTAATGGGCTTTTGCATCTGGTGACTCAAATAGAGAATAGTTCTTGGCAGAGCAGGAAATAGAAATTTTCAATTTACCTGTGCTCTTACTGATGAATTCAGTTTTACCCCATTTTTCATGGCAAGTTTCATGCCATCTGGCTTCTGACCCCCTAGTGCTTGCATTTCATCACAGACCTTATATTAAACAGTGTTGATTATGAGATAATAATAATAATAACAATAATAGTAATAGGGTTACTAATTTACATTTATTTACTGAGTAGGGACTGTGATTTGTGTTTCACTATGTATTATATCATTTTCTTATCAGTTAGGTAACATAAATTCCTGCATTTTACATATAAGGAAACTGAAATAGAACCTCATCTAAGAAGTGATTCCTGCAGTTTTTCTTTAGGAAAAGCCTGAAGTCAATAACAGAAAACCAATAGGAAGTGGTTCCTCCAGTTTTTCTTTAGGAAAAGTCCAAAGTCAATAACAAAAACCCCCTTCATTTGGGGCCAAGGAGACAGAGCACACGCAGTTGGAGCTTACGAAGTTATGGTGGTTATACCCCCAGCCCAGAGAAGCAACATGCCTACAAGATGCTCTTCCCTCATTCCACTTGTGTTGCACTAACCTGGTGTCCCATACTGAGAATATTCCCAGAGACCTCGAGTCATTAGAAGAAAAGGGGGTGGATAATATTCCTTCCTTTGGGGATAAGGTTTCTGCCCTTAAGCAACCCTAGATTACATTGGTTTGGAATTTACATTTGTTCATTGTTGGCACCTGGTCCTTCTGCTCATCCCCAGTACTCACACATGCCCAGGAGGAGAAAGATTTTTCCAATTATTTCTAGAACCTCTTTTTCTTCACCTTCTTTCCCAGTTCCTCATCCAGAAAAATATTTTGGGAAAAAACCACACATGTCTCATCCCATTATTTCTTCAAAGAAACTTTTTTTTTTTTTTCCCCATTTGTCCACAGTCACAAAGTCTGGCCTAGAGGCAGACAAATTATCCAATCTGAGAATGTCTTCTTCCTAAGAAGCAAAGAATTTTAAGCACAGGTTACTCATACCGTGTTGTTTTCAGCCTATTCTTATCTGTGTTGAAGAATCACATAGTATTTGAAACCTCTTCAAAGAGAAGTGCTGGCATTTACTTCTTTTGTTTCACAGCAATGTTAACATTTAAATCAGAGGGAAAAGCATATTTTATGTTTACCTCATGTAGAAGAAAAATTTAACAAGTACAGACTAGGGTGGGGAAAAATTTATATTCCTTATTTTATGTAACTAATATAATCATGCTTCCTAAATTTGAGAAAAAGTTCAAACTTAACCACTTAATTACAGTGAGGCTTGTCAGATCCAATACAGGGCACAGAGTCAAATTTGAATTTCAGATAAACAGTGAATTTTTTTATATGAGTAGTCCCATGTAATATTTCGTATTTTTTTATTTGCTGAAGCTGGCAACCCAAATTATAACCTCAATTATAAAACTATTTTTAGTTAAAAGTTAAAAGGCCAAATGACAAAAAGGTGCTAAAATGTTCCATATTAATTTACAGAATCACAAGAGTGGAATGATGCTTCCTGTTATAGTCCCAGTAGGTAGAATGATTCCTGTCCTGGCCATTTCCTGGTCCCCGTTTACACAGACCCACCTAAGTCCTGGCCACCACTGAGGACCCCTCCCTATCACCCTGTTTTGTATCTGGGCCTCTGGCCTCCACTCACGGCTGTAAGTCTCTGCTTAGAGACCTAAGTCTCTGTGACAGGACCCCCACCCTCATGTCCTTGCTGGGTAACATACAGGGATTTGGGTTTCCTTCCCTGGGTCCAGCTGGCTGAGGGAAACAGCCTTAACACTACCTTTCTATGCCCTTTCTTCACCTGCATATTTGCTGGAACTACTTTAATTCGCTTTGGCCACCTGGCTTGCTGTGCGGTCCCCTGGAGGGGTACTGCCTCCCACAGTTACAAATGGATGTAGGGTATGTGCCTGTCCATCTTGCTTTTAGCTCCTGCTCAACCTTTCTGGGTTTTTCTATACCCCCCGCCTTCAAGTAAACACCTAATGGAGGATGGGGGAAAACAAGACAGCAGACTTCTGGAGTCCTGCTCCTGTTTTTCTCTCCATGCATTGGCTCTCTTCCTGCCAGCACCCAGGGCAGCTTCCTGTCAGTAGTGATGTAGTCCTTCCACTTTAGCTTCCCTGTTCTCTGACACGGGCTGCGTGCTTTGCTCTTGAGTGTAAAATGGGCTTCTAAAAATGAGGAATATTTTTTCTTCTCCAACATACGCAGGCTTTTAAGACTCAGTAAAGATTCAAGAAAAGCCAGCTTTCAGACTCAATGACCCCTTTATTTCAGCTAGTATTATTCTTCCTGTTGAAAGGATGAAAACCATGGAAAAAGCTTCATTACAATAGGATTTTCAGGAATTGAAAGCATATCGCAGATTTATTTTTAAAACCCTCCATAATACAGCCTTTATGATGTGAGTGTGGGTTGGGCGGGGTGTCCTTTCATCTCCTTCTCCATCCCCCTCTCTCTCTCTTTTTCTTTCTCTCTCATGTGTGTACATGTGCCTTCTCTCTCATCTTTCTCTTTTTTGAAATTATATAATTGTGTGTGTATAATTATAAAAGCAACATGGCCCCCTGAATCTTGGAGAAGCAGATAGTCCTCTGAAAGAGTGAACAACCCTGATGCTGAATTTTGAGATCCAAGGTAAATTCAGGCTGTTTTATTCTGATATGGATAAGAAACGTTCATTTTATTTAGACTCCTCAGAAAATACGTGCTTAGATGTTTAAAATTTGTACCTATGAGGAATTTGAATTTGACTCTACTGTAGGATATAATATATTCCAAGATATTATTGGATATTATTCTATTCATTAGAAAATGTGTTGAAACTCTTTAATGATATTTTTCAACTTGGTACCAATGTATATGCAACTCCTGGGGAACTGTCTATGCCTTTTTGGCAAGAAAACCTCTAGTCATGGCATAACTAAAGTAGTTCCAAAGGTCTCCTATTGCAATATTATTTTACGGTCATTGTTTTTTGTAAGAATGGGTAATTTTTGTCCAAAACAAAAGCTAATAGTCTTGTAATTCTTGTTAATAACCAAACTAAAATAATCTTCACAGAAATACCACTGCTAATGATATTAGTTATCTATAAGTAAAAACTTGAATCAAATAAAAAACTTGAATCAAATCAAAGCAAATCAATGTTTTATCAAAACCGATGTATTCATTTCCAGTATTTTTTTTAAAAATGTTTCTCTTAGGTAAAATGTAAGTATCATAAAGTTCCCAAATAAAACCAGCACCAAGTAGATATTTCACCTTTGAGTTCCAGATGGGAACATTTCTATTGATTTTTACATGTTAGGAAAAGTTCAGTATATCACAACTGAATAAATAATGTGGTTAATAAATAGCAATAGTATACTGTATTATGGTAATCTACTTTAGTACAACAGGAAAATTATTTGTATAACATATCCCATCATTTTAGAAAAAAGAAAGAAACTGGTTAAATAGAAGATAATATTGGAATCTTAATTTCACTGGGGAAGGTAGAAAAACAAAAGTATTGATCTTACCAAGAGTGAGTGGTTTATAAGGCATAAAATAAAACTAAGCATTAAGATCATGCCCTGTGGAAATGCTCTTATATTGATCACAAATACCTACTCAGTATTTCGTGATTTGCCCATAATGAGATGATAAAAAATAAAGTACTTTGAAGTTAGAAGTATAAAACAAAGAAGGAAAGGGAGACATTTATCACAGAATTGGCAAATCGTTTTTATATTTTGAAAAGAGAAATTCAGCATTTTCTGCACTGTTGAACATTGCCTAGACACTTCTCTAAGAGAGCCCTCATCTCAATCGTCCCAGGTTTACCTGAAATTGTGTTCCTGAAAATAAGGATGCTTGATTCTTACTGGCTTTGTGCTGAGCTGTCTATCTGCTTGAAAATTCATTGTTTTCCTTTAAACTTATCAGGTCTTCTAGTAAATATGTAACAGCTATTCCTATCTTGCTTATTTTTCTCCATTCTCTTTTATAAATACCGATCTTCTCATCCTACTACATACACATTAAAAAAGAGCTACCCTATCATAGTTACCTAACATTGTAAAGGCAATTCTCCACAGGCAGTTATTTGAGGCTTTAGTATTATGGATTTGATCTATTTGTCAATTATAAAAAACTGTTCTCTTTTCAACTTTTTTCCTTTAACACATAAGAAGAGTTTTTCTTCTAGATATCCACACATGGGCGAGTTTTTCAAATATGAATTATATATATGAGGAAGAGGTTTTCTAGATACTCCTAAACTATCTCATAATGAACATAAGTACCTGAAACTCATGGTTTTTGTTTTTATTTTCTCAAGAGCGGGACAGCAATCAGTGGAATTCTTGGAAGGTACACATGAACTGCCCCTTTGTCAGTCAGGGTTTCGGGAGGAAACAGATGGCACTTTCAAAAGAATGTTTAGAGAAATCTGCCTGCAGACAAAGCAGTTTATGGATGGGTTTAGGGAAACCAACAAGAGACAGGAGAAAATGAGAGTCATACTCTCCCCAGCCCTAGGCCTGAAGGACTGGTGGAGTTGGCCTCGAAGAAAGGAGTAGCAGTGCCTGCAGAGGCCAGGGAGGGGGAGAGAGGGACCAAGCATTGCAATCCACTTCTCACCCCTCCCATAGTTTTCTTTGCTTCGTCAGAACCCAACTGGAACCAGCTGGAGGTCTTTACAGTCCAGCCTCTGGGGCAGAGGACAGTGAGTTCGTGAAGGAATCCGGAAGGGCTGGTGGAACATGTATCATAATTCTCATTTTTTATGAACATAATAATAGATTACTTGGATTTACCAGTTCAGATTGTGATTATGCAAATTCCATTAAAGACCCTATCACTGAATGTATTGGCATCGCAGGCTTCATAAATTGGCTACTTGTCGCATGAGAATAGTATCGCATTTAAAGTTGGGTTCAGTATAGTGACAACTTTGTATTATTGTATGTTTCATAGAGTTTGCGATAACCCTACAATGACATTGCTGTTTGAAATATAAATTGAAAGTTTGAAAATAAAGTTTAGAAGAACTTTCATCTTTTGGAAGTTCCTCTTGCTGTAGGCTTTACCAGCAAGCAAAGAACCTGGAGATAATTTCTCAAGATGTTATGGGTTTAGTGGTCCCTAAGTTTCATCCAGTTCTAAAATTTTATGTTTTAACTTCTTTCTTATCTGGACCACTTTGGTTCAGAAGGGTTCTGGTTAGAAGCTAAACATCTGAGAATAAAATTCAATAAGAGTTCTGGAAAAACCCAGAGAGGAAGGGATAAGTACATATCCAATTTAGCAATATAGTACATTAATAGAATGCGCTGGAGTAAGTATAGAATGTGACTCCCACACCTTACTCTCAATAAAGAAGGGGCGTTGAGCCAGTTGATAGATGGCAATAAATAGAGAAGCAAGTTTTGAAGGGTTATGGGATAATAGGAGTACATATTTTTTCCCACTTATATTTTGCTCCAGATGTTTTCTGTTATATGGCTACCATAATAAATTTTGGGAGATTTAATTGTGAGTTTTTTGAAATAAAAATGGTCCATTAATACAAGTTAATATATGTAAGTTAAAATATCTTTTGCCAGCTAATTTATTCATTAACTTTGGCATATTTTTACAGAAAAAAGAAATACCCTATGTCACATATGGTCTCAGTTAGAATGGAATTATAATTTATTCCCTTGAGGAGAAAAAAAGCATTTAACACTCTTAAGTAGAGATATAGAAATAATATAAAGAAATACTTATAATTCATAAAGCATTTTGAATGAAAGAGGATGCTAATGTGATTAAACATTTCTTTTGCATCTGTTCAGTCTCTTGTGGGTACCTGGTAGTAACCTGATTTTAATTTAATTGTCAAAACCACTAATAAATTTAGACATAAATCAAGAAGGAACAGGTCAATTTCAGGAGTTATTAATAAATTGGCACACTCCAAACTCATTTAATTCTTTAGCATCTAAACTAATGAGATGTTACAGTCTATTTGTTGATGTATTAATATAGCTATATGTTTTGCTATTAATCAAATATGTAACACCTGGAATGGAAAAATATATTTTAATAGTAGTGATAACTTACTCAAAATAATTTTAACTAATTTGAAAATAAATCGTATAGTTCAGTTTTGTTTTTTTTTTTTTAATTTTTATTTATTTATGATAGTCACACAGAGAGAGAGAGAGAGGGAGAGAGAGAGGCAGAGACACAGGCAGAGGGAGAAGCAGGCTTCATGCACCGGGAGCCCGATGTGGGATTCGATCCCGGGTCTCCAGGATCGCGCCCTGGGCCAAAGGCAGGCGCCAAACTGCTGCGCCACCCAGGGATCCCGTATAGTTCAGTTTTTAAATAATAGTTTAAGGACTATACTACCATTTAAAATATGCTTATTGATGTGAAATTTATAAGGTTAAACCTAATAAATATTACTCATGGGAAACTCCCTTTTTCCACCCGAAGTTTTATCTAACTTTTGAAATGGTAGAATGAGTGTCAAATATATGGATATTAATAGACTACAATAGTGACAAGAATCTAACACATTTTTCTTTGTTAATTACACATTCTAGACTAAATTATTTTATGGAAATGAGATAGCTCATCTAAAATATTTCCATAGCCTGTTCTGTAATTAATATAATTCTCTGGTTTATATCATCAAACTAAAGTTAGTAACATATCTAATATGTTTGAGTTAATTAAAATATATTCATCAGTTTTATTTACAAATGCATGATACTAGGTACACATATCAGGGTAAAGAGATATGATCTTTGACTTCAAAGGGTTTGCTTTAATATCTCGGGTGGAAAATATTGGTGCTTTACATAGGCAAAGGACATCAAAGTAAATGAAGAGCTCAATAAGCAATTTCATACATACATAAGTGCTCCTCTTTCTTTGGACATTTGCCCTCAAACATGTTGGTGTTGAACTAGACAACACTTTTGTATTGTTCTGTTTGAGAGCATCCTGTTGTAAGAAATGTGTTTCACACAAAACACGTGCAGGGGAGATGCAACTTTGATGTAATGAAGGTTATGGTGCAGGGTGAGGATTCTAAAATAGGCACAGGATTATAGACTGGAAGACAATAATAGCTTAGGTAGGTGATATAGGTTAGGGTAGGTTTGTAATTTTCAGGCGGTTGAGTTGGGAAAGACTGTGCATGGGGAAGCCTGCAGGACCCTGGAAAGGACACACTCATGGGCCCCAGGTAGTTGGATGGCCAGTCAATCTCAGCCAAAAAAGCACAACTTCTGTGCCTCCAAAGTGGAAAGTGGAGGGAAGCGACACTCATCCTTCGTCTCCATCCCCTCCTATGTTCAGGCACTGCAGAGTGAGGCTGTGGAAGATAACTGGGAGGGCCCCGCGCTCCCTGGAACACACCTTCACCCACCAGGCTTGAAAGAGAAGAAAGGAGGTGGCCCTCCTCCTTCACTTAACTCCAAGATCCTGCTTGAGAAAGAAGTGAGATGAAGATTTTAAATGGTACTGGAGTCAAGTTTTCACGACTGAAAACTTTCTGAAACTTTGTTGTCCACCCAAGTGTCCTAAGTGGAATGGGATATGAAAATTTTAATATACCACAGTTGGGGGAGGAGATTGAAGGAAAATTAAATTCATTTATGTTTGTATGCCATGGGATTGAGAGCATTCAATCCACTCTTCACATGCAGGCATACATACAAACATTCCATGTACATATGTACACATGTTACATGATAGAGAGGAGGATCCCTTTCTTGGGTTCAAAGACTGCGGAAGAGCGTTCCCTGCTGCTACTGGGGGACACACGGGAAACCTGAAAATGACAGAATATAGTATGAAAAGAATCCATTTGAAAAGTTTTGGCTTGCTTAGCATATGCATATCTCTGCTAGCTAGGATCCTTCTGTTTTAAAAATTATTCTAGAAGATGAGGAACATTATGAGAAAGGATGAAATCAAAGAATTGCATAAGAAATATGAATAATTTAAAAGAAACTCTTAACATCTGTCTACTAAGTGCTGTCCTTTACTGATAAAACACAGTCAAGGAGGCCTGAGGCCACCTGTATCTGAAGGACTCCTGTTTACAAGGGGAGGATCTTGGGGAGGAACCTCAGCAGCTCAGGTGAAAAGTAGCTCCATCTTTCCACAGAATTTTAGCAGACTATGGAGTAGTCACTTTCCTGCTGATTTCTTCTGATCTTTGTTTCTTTTGGCTGCTATTGTCTTGTGAACCTTGTACCATGAGAGTCCTGACAGGTCCTTTCTCCTCAGTGACTGCAGGTGACATTCAAATCTCAAGAAATTCTTCCCTCCAGATTGCAATCACAACTTGTGCAGGATAGACTTGCATAATGAAAATAATGCCTTAGCAGGATTGTAGGCTTTACTCATACTTCACTGAACAAAAAAATTTGGAAACGAAGACATTAGAAAGATACCAGCCTTCATATTATATTTGTACTCCTAGAACCTCCTTTCCAAAGTTGATTGCTTTCCTATACTGATGAAAATAGTTTTTCTGTCCATTAATTTCCATGCCAAATTGGGCTTATTTACTTAAGTATTTAACTATTTTTTATTTTTATTTTCCTTTTTTAAAAGATTTTATTTATTTATTCATGAGAGACACAGAAAGAGAGGCAGAGACATAGGCAGAGGGAGAAGCAGGTTCCCTGAGGGGAGCTCGATGTGGGATCAGAACCTAAGCCAAAGGCAGACGCTCAACAGCTGAGCCACCCAGGTGCCCCCTATTTTTTATTTTTCAAATAAACAAGCATATTTAATACTCAAGAATTAATCCTAATGTTTTCTTTATCTGCAATATGAGAAACCTCTTGGCTTCTGCTGTTTGCTGACATCCTGTGACCTTAATATATATGGAATTGCTGTTTGCTTAATTTATAAATCCTAAGACATGAACCTTACCTCTAAAGGTAAGTTAAATGTCCAGTGGGTCCCTAAAACCAGGACTGGCTAAAATATTGTTTTTGTAAACCACTCTGATGAACTGATTTCTATGTCATCTGTGTATGCTTTTTTTTAAAAAAATTCAATCTCTGCTGTAAGCAACTGAAATATTTATTTTATAGAAGGAATCCAAATAAATGTCTCAGCTTCATAAGTATGCATAGAGATACTCGGTTGGTTTATTTTTGGTGACGGGAACAAAGCCTAAATTTAGAAGCTATCTTTCTTTTACAGTACAGCCCTAAAATACTTCCAGACATTTTCGGGTTTTGTATTTTGTTTTTGTTCTATGAATCAAAGAATTAATATAGACAAATCTTGAAGGATTTTAAGCTTTGTCTGTTATCAGGTAATATATTTTAAAATATTTTTGTTTTTTCCTGACCCATTAAAAACTAAAAATACATAAGAAGCATATTTTTAAAATAAAATTTTAAAACAGTTTCTAAAATTACTTGAAAAGAAATTATCACACTCACATGAGGAAAAAGTAGTATGTGTAATTAATTCTCATTATTTGTGGGAATTATATTCTGTGATGTCATCAAGAATATTGTATTAGCTAATGTGGAACCACTGCTCCTAGCAATAGAGTTGGGTCCTGGCAGCCTCTGGTCACTGTTCTTTTTAACATATATCGTCAATTTATTAACATCAAACTTAAGACCTACATCCCTCTATCTCACGATTGAACTAAGCTTACCTAGCATGGCCATCACCTTCCTAATACCCATTGCAGCCTTTTTGTACTTAGGAGAGCTGGACACCAATTCAGCACTACACTTGCGGTCATTTTAACCAGTGAAACTACCAACAAAAAGCACAAAAATGTGGAAAATGAGACTAATAAATAGACCATAAGTAAGAGAGCTGAATCATGAAGGTGGAAGATTGCCTTGCAGGGCCTCAGCTGAAGTGTGTACATTGGGTGACTCCAAATGATCTTGGGGTTTAAATAAAGGTCTTAAAGAGTAGATGACTTCACAAATACAGAATCCATGAATAACGAGGATGGACTGTATGTCACACATATCATTTACACATCCTTTTGAGATTTGATTTGGGACCATTTGAATCGGCTGTTTAGCACATGATGTCCAGCGGGACTACCCAGATTCCCAGTCATGATGAGCTAGGGCCAAAAATAAGAATTCAGGCTTGAAGGCCTTGTGATGATTTGATGTGATTTTTGATCTGTTGAATTTAATGACTTTTAAAAAATGGGTTTCTATATTGTGTGTGTGTATTTTTAAGAGATCCATTTTTAATGTGCTTTATACTGGATAAGCAATAAAAAAGAAAGGAAAAAAATAACCCTTTCCCCAGACAGTTGGAGAGGTATGGCTTTGTGGTTAACGCTGTCCCGTGGGTTGGACTGTGGAGCAGATAGGGCAGTAGGCATCTTGTGGTCTAATTCCCTCATTGTCTGGCAGCCCGTGGTGGTCCCTCTGCCAAGTCTGGGCCTTTGGCATCATTTGCAGACTAAGAACCTTCAGAAGAGTGAAGAAAGGCCTACTTGGCTACTCGTTCATCTGCTTTATCCTTCTTAAGAAGGTAGAATTGGTAATGCTGTGGGAATGAGAATATTTTTCTGATCTGGTTAAGTGACCAGATTAGAAAAAAGTAATCAGCATAGTCTGATTCTACTGAAAATTTTCGATCAAAACATATCTTGCCCTAAACATAGGAAATATAATTGTTTTCATTCTCCACCTTTTCTAGCACAAAAGAAAAAATAATTCTAATAATATAACTTTGGGAAATATTCCCAGACTTGTACTTATTCTTGACATCTAGCATGAAATAATTACAAATGTTTTATATATATGTGTGTGTGTGTATGTGTGTATATATATGTGTGTAGGTTCATAAGCCCAAGACCATCTCACCAGCATTATTACATATTATTTACATTAATGACCACCTTCTATATTTCAGGAATTGTTCAATACATATTTGTTGAATGATTTTGTTAATCAATGATTCTCCAAAGATGCTTTTTAAATTTTAAAAGATCAATTTCCATTAAGGACTATAGTCAAAACATACATATCTATCAATATATAAATATCAAAAAATAGAGAATTTGTGCAGTACCTGGAAGAGGAGATAGAATGACTCCAACAATGACTAGATAATGCACATTCTTGAAAATTTCTACTAGATAAATGGCTGATTATCAATCTGCATGACATGTTGTCAAAAAGTTGTTAAGTAATAGGAGAATGTAATTAGGAGAGAAAATCATTCCGCTGCGTGAAGAATTGAAGTACATATGTAACGTAAACATCTGGTTGGTAATGAGTCCTGCTCCCTATGTCTGTTTGGGAGACAGCTGATGAAAGTGCCACCATGTTGTGAACATATCGTCCAAAGAAAATTGTCTCCTTGGTTGTCATCACAGAATACTAAGAAACTGCAGGGTCTTCCATGGGCTTTTCACTAACTGAGCTGAAGGTGACATAAGTTGCTCTTGCTGATTAGTCATGATGTGACCCCTCTTAAGTGCTAGGGGAAATATGGTAAGCAGAATGGAATGCTTGGTGAACTACCTCTCCCATGTCAAAGGAGAGGTGATGAGGATTGGACACTGTTTGTAACGTAAAAATGTTTCACAATTAGTACATAGGTCAGTGTGTGTCCCTGTGACTTGCTTGCAGGCAGTCGGCAAGTATGGTGCGTTTTGGGGGATGACTTTTTCCTTAAACCCATCATTTACTCCATGAAATACATTTATTTTTGTCAGTGATACTGATTCCATAGTTTTCAAATAGTGTGCTTGGATCCCTAAATGTCTACAGAAGTGCTTCAGATGTGATTTTTGGCAGGAAAGGGAGTGCTCAGGTGGGGAGGATTATGGTCAATCCACAGCCTCAATCCCCTAAAAAAGAGATATTTTCATCCATTTTATCCATTACAAGTGTGAGGAAGGTTTTGTTACAAAAAAGAAAAAAAAAATTTCTTTGGCAGAATCAGAAACCAATGATATTTTATAGAAAACCATTTCATATTTATCACTAAATTGATTTTAAGGTCTGTAGTATAAAAAGATGGAATTTGAGATGCTTGACAGCCTCTTAGAAATTTCAACAGCATTAAGAACATATAGATTTGAAAGGCTGTTCTTGGCAATTAAATCCACTTATTATAGATAGCTTTTTGTTTACTTGAGGTTTGAGTATTTTAATCATATAATTCTAGTCTTAAAGTAAGTTTGTTAATTTATAATGTCTTATACTTGTATGTATTTATGAGTTGGATTTTTCATGATATATCAATAGTGACAAGTCTTAATCACTGACAGAGCCTAAATTATGATAGATTAACAATTTCATAGTAATATATTACCATAATGAATATGGAAAATGTAAAATTTTATCATATAAAACATCATAGTTAATACAGGAATTATAAAACTGTGGAAATGCCTTTCAGTAGCACGGATCAAAGAGTTGAAATAATGAAATCTTCTTAAAGCATCTGTAATAGATCTTGGACAAGCTCTTAAAGAGAATTACCCTTTGGAAAATGCCACTTCATTCATTCCAAATGCATGATTTTTACTTTCATTAAACTGTGTTTATGTAAATTTTTGACAGTGAAAGCCAAATCATTGACACAAATTACTGCATGGTTTGAGCCTTTGACATTTATTTCCCTTGTGAAACATATTTGTTTCCATTCTTTAATATTTAAGATATGCTGCAGATTAAAAGTCTAAAGATGGATGAAAATCAATTGGTAAATAAAACTGCCTCTGGCCTTTGAGGAAAATTCTATTTTCAATATCTATTAGAATTCTTTTATTTTTCCCAAGGATGCATTGAATATGTTGAACCACAAAAATATTTACAAATAAACTCAAAATACATTATTATAAATGGAAATCATGTGTAAGAAGGTAAAATAAATATTCAGAATCTTAAATATTTTTCTTTTGCATAGTGGCTAATAAGAAATTGCCCACTGCCTTTATTTACCCTACCAGGATCTTTTGAGCCTCCGACAACAACTTTTTTTGACAAGGTGTATAGCTGCTAGGCCATGTGCCCCGGAAAATTAACCCACATGGAGCCATTTATAAGAATTTCATGCCCAGGGGCTCCTGGGTGGCTCAGTTGGTTAAGCAGTGAGGCGTCTGCCTTCTGTTCAGGGTCATGATCCCAGGGTCCTGGGATGGATCCCCACTTCTGGCTCCCTGCTCAGGGGCAGGGGGGAGTCTGCTTCGCCCTCTACCCCTCCCTCACTCCTGCTCTCTCTCGAATAAATAAATAAAATCTTCTAAAAAAATATAAGAATTTCATGCCCAGACAAATCAATCAAGGCTCTGAAAATTAAAATAGCCTCAAATAACATGAGATCATTAGAAATAAAGACAAAAATGTTAACATTTGCTTTGCTTATTTATCACAGTGACATAAATTATCCCACAGCTTACTGGCTATAAACAGCAATTTTATTTTATTCAGATTTTTCCCAAGAGTGTATAGGGTTTTCCTGGGTGGCCTGTCCCTGATCAGTGGGATGTGTGTGGGAATGGCTGAGGCTGAGGATCTATTTCTAAGATGTTTGGTCTCTTGGCTCACAATTCAGGGTCCTCCTGGCTCCTTGATCTCTTGTATTATCCTGGTGTGGCTTCAGTCTCTAGGACTTCTCCCTGTGACTTGGGCTCCTCAAAGCCTAGTTTCCTGGTATGGTCACAGCTTCATATGCCAGCTGGCTTTCAAGTTACAGGAGCAGGAGTGGTTCTCAGGCCAGCAATTGCTGTGCCTGGGACTGGGACCACTTCATTCTGTCCTACGCTGTTAATCACAGCAGTATGAGGGTCTGCCCAGATTCAGAGAAGTGAAGAAATAGATTTCACCCCTGAGTGAATTTTTCACCCTGAGAGAAGGTCACACTGCAGAAGAGCATATGGGATGGGGGAATGTTACTGCCACCAACACTGTAAAATAGAATCTGCCACAATTCTTAATTGGAGAAAACAAATATCTTAGAAATCGAAATTATCCAGCATGCCATGTCAAATCATATCGACTGAGAAGCAAAGAAGCAAACAACTATTAATATTTTTAATGAAACTTGACTAACTACCATATGCACTTTTCAATGTATTATTGAAGAAATGTGTGCTCATCATTAAAAATATAGGCATTCAAGAAATAGGCTTGAAATTAAGATTAGAAAATGGGCTTAAAACACTCAAATGCATCTCAGTTTGAGGAAAGATGATATTTAGGTCTAATAGACTCTAGAATGAAATGCACATTAGTAGGAAATTGTGAGAACAGGTTTTCTAGGAAGAATTTTTAGCATAGAGACTTCCTTTAGTATAGACAGTTCTCCCTAATAGAAATAGAAGTCATCAAACATTTGGATATAGTTATCTGTCTCTTGCAGACTTCAGACATTTTAAACTCACATAAACATACCAGTATCCCCTAAACCTATTTAAGCTTTCCTTATTAATATATATTCTCTTTAATTAAAAAATGCCACATCTGTAAATATTACTTACCCATCCTCTGTTGATTTTTAAATGTTACACGTTGGATGAAAAAGGAATGTGAGGCGGAGACAATAGGATATCTCATAAAGAAGATTTGAGTTGTGATACTAAGTAAAGAGTGATTTTGCAGAGTATGGGATAGTTCTTGTTCCTGACTTGTAGTGATTTTAGATAATTACCCCTTCTGCTGGGGAACATCAATAAATGTGTACAGGATTTATGCAAGAGAAATTCTAGATGGATGGAGTCAGGAAAAAAACCTTGAGGGGATAATAGGATTTCTATCTCATTGGCTGGAATATCCCTGGGCCTTCAAAACTTTATCAGCTGTGGAGTGAGAAGATCTCTGTCTCTCCCTACTTGAAAGGTCTCTGCCCTGACTGCCAACTTAGAGAGTTTCAGGAAGCATTTACATGTCCCAACCATTTCTTACTTCACTGGCAAAGGTGTTGCCTTAACTCACCTCAGGGGCCTACTGCCTGTGTATTTTCTTGGCTCTGCTCTATGAAGACGGGCCAGGTAGGACCCCCTGACCACTGCTTCCCACCTCCTAGGCTACTTCCCAGATTCTTTCACCAGAACTCCTTCCTTCTGTGTGAGGTACATTCTCTGCCTCTGTAGGTCCAGAAACAGCGTCATGTTCTACTCATATAGAGCCCCTATGTCTTAGTCTGCTTGGGCTGCCATATTGAACACCACAGACTGTGGGGGTTTCCACAACCTAAATTTATTTCTTACAGTTATGGTGACTGGGAAGTCCAACATCACCGTGCTGGCAAGACACTGTGGTGTCTTGTCTTAAAAGAGCACTAGCCTCACCCTCATGACCTCATCTAATTCCCTTAATTCCCTCCCAAAGGTCCCATCTCCAAATACCATCTCAGGAGTTGGGGCTTTAAACCTATCAATTGGTAAAGATGCACAAACACTCCGTGCAATCACCATATTTCTGCTTCCTCTCTTTAGACTTCACCACCAACGCTTCCAGTCATTTAGGTCTCAGTCTTCCTGGCTGTGATTCACTTGTGCTCTTCTGTATCACCTCCCTTAATGCCAATGTCCCTGCCACCTGTACCATCATAGCCAGACAGCTGCTGATTGATCTATAGCAAAAGTAGTAGAGAATTGGTCTTTGTAGGTCTTTGGTGAGCTGCTATCCATGAGGTCCAAGCAGTCCAAGGTGCTAAAACTTTTTAAGTTTGTTACACATACAACTTTTCTACCAAACAGAACACAGACTGCAAGGTGAGTGCATTGAAAGTGGTTCAATAAAGAACCACCACTGAACCTAGAAATACAAATTAATTAGGTCAGATTGTCTCTAAAATCATTACAATGCCTTCCATTATTTGTTTGTGCACCATCTACCCAGTGCAGCTTAAATATTTACATAGTTTTTCAAAATCTTATTTGGAAAGCTTCTCAGATTCTGTAGAAATTGGTCAGTATAGATCCTGAGGGTCCATCAGCTCATCCCCACCTTGCTCACATAAGGGATAGGTGATCCACTTCTAGTAACTTGATGCTCAATGGTCTTTGGACAGAAGAGGGAGGATCAGCTCCACCTATGTCCATGGTGCTATGAATTTTCAGTGATTCTGTTGCCCAGTGAATTGGGGAATCCCTGAGCCCATGGCCCTCAGTCTAGCCAGACCTGAAGGAGTCAACTAACGTCCTTGGTCTTGTCACAGGAAGGATGCAAGAGCAGACACACAGCACAGTGGATGAGTTACACAAACGGGAGAGTAATAATTATTAAAGAGAAAAGTATACTCTACATATGAGAGTGGGTGAGCTCAGGAGGGAGAGAGAACTGTGAGCCCTGGGGTCTGGGTTTCTTTTATTGACAATTGTTAACTAGCAGGCGGAATATTCATTGCTTGGAGTGGGAAGCAGGATTTCTCACTTTTTCTAACTAATTTGGTCAGGGGGTTCCTGTCATGGCACCTGCCATCTTGGGCTGTGTGGTTTGATCCGACTTCTGGAGGAGTGCTGCCAGGATGGACCTGTGACTTCCCCAGTAACCTGCCAGGACTTCCTCGTTACTGCCCCTTGGATTTCCTTTTGTAACCTAACTTACTGCCTCCTCTCACTGATCAACCTCCATTACCAAAATCAGCCATGGTGGTGGAGGTATTTACAACCATGGAAATTGACAAATGCTACAAATCTGGGTATATATATATATTTTTTTTTTCCCCAGAAAGCGGGAATACCAATACTTTTATCAAGACCAGTTTCGAGCTTTCAGTGTTTTAACTGACATAGGAATTTGACAACATTCCTAAGAATTTAACAAACAGCTAATCCACTGGTGCAGCATCCCACTTCTGTTCTCCTCAGAAGATGAACAGCAAAAGCCTGGTTGATAACACAGTTTTCTTGGGCATTATTGTTTAATAGGCAGATGTTTGGATGTGTCTGAAGCTCGGGAATTTGTGTCTAGGCTTGCAGGATAGAAACACAACCAACAAATTTAATGTGGCTGAAAATGTAGTCAGCACATTTCATACTATTCTTTAGTTTATAATTAACGGGCTGTTCTTAATTGTTGGTGATTAAGTATAAACTTATGCCACAGCCCATCTGTGACAAAATGGACTAAAATTTTCTTCTGTAAAATGCAAAATTTAATTTAACTCACTAATGACCACTAACAGAGGTGAAATAGGAGTGGAGTATGAGGACCATAGGGTTTGGAAATCATGAGATCAGTGGACTGGACATGATGGACAGCAGAATGATCAGGACAGTGGGATGAAGAATGGCTACTGATGGTTAGAAGTGAGTGGAAACAGCTGAGGTAGATTCCTTTTTCCTGAAACTTAACGACATTAAAAATGAGATAGGGGGGATCTCCTATCTGGCTCAGCGGTTTGGCGCCTGCCTTTGGCCCAGGGCGCGATCCTGGAGACCCAGGATCGAGTCCCACGTCGGGCTCCCGGTGCATGGAGCCTGCTTCTCCCTCTGCCTGTGTCTCTGCCTCTCTCTCTCTCTCTGTGACTATCATAAAAAAAATTTTAAAAATGAGATAGGATGGAAATTTGAAGGTCAAAGAGGATCAGTTTTGAGGAGGGATAAGAAAACTTGTTACATCCTATAGGCAGATTGGAAATAATCAAGAAAAAATGTGTTTAAAGATTCTAGAAAGTTATATGAAACAAGACCTGGAGTGAACATTCTTTGCCAGAAAACCAAATATTTCTCCTTGAAGCCTGAAGTGGAGTGAAGGAGGAGTGGATGGAGATTGGAGTAAAAGATGATTCAGAGAGTTTTGGAAATGCAAAGGGGTTTGCTATTCACTTATTGTCAGCATTTCTAATGTGCCTGAAAGGGATCACAACATTAGGGTTTTGAAAAAAGTTGGGAATGGTTTGTTAGATAAACTCAACTAGAAAGTGAAACAATTTATCAATTGATAAAACCTATGTCCATGGTGCTGTGAACTGTTATAATTGATTAACATAAATTATATTCACCAAGTCATGGCGTACATTAAGCTCTCTGTAAATGTTAGCTCATAATAGTAACTATAAACACAATGAAATAGAAATTATTTAGAGTAGCTAAAGAATGTTATTAGTGAAGAACATCTATGGAGCTTGTTAAGATCATTAGTAAATATTTTTCTTGACTGATTTCTAGAGAAAATGCATAATTTTTGTATTTTGCCCTCTTGATTGGTTCAAATGCCCTTCACAGCAGAGGGAATGCCAACTATGGAATAACTGTATTTCTCATTGTTTTCTAACCTAACAAATACATGTTTTGCATCCATTATACAATATTTTTTTATATATGTCATGTTATATTCTTGAGAAAATAGCTGTGGGCATAGAAAGCGTTTTCTAAAAATTCAATAAAACTAATAGGGATAGTAAACTACATAGTTTACATAGTAAACTACATAGTTCAGATTCTGAAACTCATGTCAATGACCACATTATTGTATGTCCTTTGTATTATATAACTATGAATTGGCCAAATGTCTCACTTGTTATCAGTTTTTCTAAAGAAAAACTAAGGATGTGTGCTTGAATGTTAATTTTAGCCATGACTGAGGATTTTCTAAGCTGTAGTCATCATTTAGCAGACTATTATTTTGCATGAGACTTTGGACTTTGAGGTTGTTTCTTGTGTCTCTTAAGTTTGAGTTTGTATAGAATAGGTTGCTCAAGCATGATTCAGAAATTTATCCAGGCTATATAAATATATAAATCATTCTTTTTTTGCCCACTGGCCAGGCATTACCACTCAGTAAATAGCAATCAAGGCACAGAGAACCAAGGGGATATTAAGTATGAGCATCTCCAAATTGAGAGCTCAGATAGATTGATATGGCTGTATATGTTAGAAACTGTTCACTCCCAGATCTGTCTTTTTTGCAGACATCACATATGCCACCAGCAGATAGAAAACTGAAGAGAGGAATGGTGTGCATCTGATTCTAATTTTCTTATTTGGAGAAAAATACAGCATGTATAAAGAATAATATTTCCTTTATTGCAAATACACAATAGGAACTATAAAAATCACAATATTGTTTACAGGAGAGTGTAGTGACATACAACAATTGTTTTTAAACTTATATCACACACAATGGAAAATATTGTTATTTTACTTCCTTAACGCTGAGAGCGGTAATGAGGCCAGAATAGCTGCATTAGCATCCCAAATGGGAACTTGTTAGAAATGCAAATTTCCAGCCCCACCCAGACCTATTGAATCAGAAACTCTGGGAATGAAGCACTAAAAAGTGTTTTTCAGTAAGCCCTTTAGGTGATTTTAACGCATGCTAAAATTTGAGAGCCACTGCTTTAGACAAAGCAGCCAAGGATAATTATTAAAATATGAGCATCAACCTGTTGATAATGATCAGTTTTGTTAAATGCATGATACAGATCACTTTTACTGGCTCTTAGCTTTCTCACCCTGAGAAAGCCATAATCACCATGTGATGACGATCTCCTCTAGAATATACTTTAGAAGAGAGCAAGAACTCTGTCTTCTCTGTTTACTGCTTGTTACCCCAACACTCAAGTCAGTGCCTGGTACATAGAAGGTAATTTAATACATATTTATTGGATGTATAAATTGCTGAGAGTTCGGTAATTTAACTAAACACTAAAATATGATATTGGATGATATTAACATCAATTAATTTTTAAGATATTGTTATAGAGATAGATGCATTCTCTTATATTAATAATATGTGAAATCTTATACCACTCTGGAATGTAAATTAATTTTAGCAAATGTATTTTGACAAGTAGAATAAAACATAATTTAATATCAAAAATCTGTGTAATGGGAAACCATCTTGTTAATAAATTCACCAATCACCCTCAACACATGTGATGTGATTATTTTAATGCATGCATTTAGGGATTAGTTTGTAAAATTTAAAATTTACGAAACTTTTGGTTTGCAGGGTATATGTTAAAATAATGCACGAGGGCAGCCCCGATGGCGCAGCGGTTTGGCCCCACCTGCAGCCTGGTGTGATCCTGGAGACCGGGATCAAGTCCCACATCGGGCTTCCTGCATGGAGCCTGCTTCTCCCTCTGCCTGTGTCTCTGCCTCTCTCTCTGTGTCAATAAATAAATAAAATCTTTAAAAAATAAAAAAATAATGCACGAGTGTTGCATTCCCTGTATTTTTATGATAAAGATCCTCAAGAGAGGAAAAATAGCTTCAAAAAATGAGATATTCCACCAAGATGAAAATAAAAAAGTTGACATAATTGTGGTCAATAGCACTAATACATAATATCCAAAATGTAATATTTACTAGGAACAAAATCAAACAATTCTTTCAACTTGTGTCACTCAATTTTATAGAACTAACTTCACAGTAGAATTTGAAAATCTTCAAATTTATCACTCTGCAGTGATTTTGAAAAACGAGTATTTCATGCTAATGTTACTCTACTGCTGTACCTGGTTAGTGATCTAATCTGTGAAAATTCTTCACTAGACACTTAAGTTTAGAAGAGAAACTTGCAGTTTTCAAAATGTACCTAAAGTGTATAATCTGTGTGAGTTGCCTAAACCAGCACCCACCTCAAGACCAAGTCAACATTGTTTCCTCTCATGAATGGTACCTACTGGGAGTCAGTACTCACCATATTATTAGATGGATGGTAGTTTAATGGCACCTTCTTGAATTTGCATAACTCATATGTAGCAATTTGCTGCAAAATACCTGATTACAGTTAGGACACATAGTACCTCTTTAGCTTTTCTAAAAAGTTTGTAAGCATGCACATCATCATTAGATGAAAAAGAAATTTATGTCAGTTGATGTTATAACTAATTTTAATTTTTTTTTAAATTTCCAATGGAAACACAGGATGCTTTATACTTATACTTTATACTTATATATTATATATACTTATACTTATAAATTTTTATAAACATTAGAATATTAGAACTGCAATCCAGATTCTAATAAATACAAGAATTATGAAATTCTGGATTCTTTGTTAATATAATCAGATCCCCATTGTATTTATTGTGAGGGGAACAAGAAAAATACAGACTTGAAACAATTAGCTAAAACAATGGGATAAGATTTTTTCCCTTGATACCTTCAAAAGATTCAAGAGGGCTATTATTTCAGAAGCAATTGCTTCTTGTTTAGTATTCTTGTTTAGTATTAAAATAATTTGTTTTACTAAAATTAAATAATGTCATTAGATTGACTTTTATAGTGGTAAGTTGTGCTTAAGATGGATTGGAGAAGTGCTAAGTAAAAAGCTGTGTTATTGGTTGACTTCTCTGAAGTCATAGCATTGTCATTTGTCTTAGCTGTTTTGGGGGAGAAGATTATTCCATTCTCAAAGATGTTGAATTTGAATGCCTTTGGGAAATTTAGTGGAATATATCCAGCAGATGAAGGCTCTGGACTCAACCCAAGAAAATTATGAGGGGGAGGAGATAATCCAAGGAAAGATTATTGAGAGAAAAACTGTGGGCCAAAGACAGAATGAATGAGTCACTAGCATTTAAAAGGTTGAGAATGGAAGAGTGATTCAGAAAGACAGAGATAAAATAGTAAAGAAATACAAAGATTCTCAGAAGAGCATATATGCAAGCATTCCATTGGCATAGGGTTTCAAGAAGTAAATGGTCAGCAGTGTCAAATGCAAAGGAGAGGCTGTTATCGTATATTTAATTTGCTACAAAAGCACCGACATGTGATGTGTTGCAGTGGTCACTTTAAACTACAATCCTAAGAGTGAAGCAGTGGTCCTATCACAACCTCAAATTCCACATTATTTAGTGTGGAAAGATGAACCCCACACTCTGAAGACAGCAGCTACATGTGGTTAACCTGACCATTTATCTGTCAAAATGTAGACTTTATAAAGTCCTATAAGTAATGTTATAAATTAGTTTCATTAGTGAATGTAGTGGCTTTCAAGAGATGTGAGTGAGACTGGTTGAAATATTTTAAAGATACTCCTTTATAGAGAAAAGAATATAGAAGATTTGGCAGTATGCAGTGTTGTGGGTTGAACCAATGACTTGATCTCTAAGATTGCCCTGTTTCTAGCTGTGAGTTTCAAGGATTTGGCTTGCTAGTTAGTCTAAACCCAGTCTTAACTAAAGGATATTGTCACCCTTTTCTTAAGTGAGCCATTCAAGAAAACTAAAGTTTCCGGATTACTGGAATTCCCTTGAATCTGCAAGATAATCTGTATGATTTTTCATGTGTCTGCTTGCTAAAAATATCTGCATGATACATAGCTATGTGTGGGAGAGATTTTGATCGAGATATTTTCTTTTGTTTAACCCAAAAGCATGGTTATAGGGACATTGAGCATAAGGGCAGAGGTATTATCTTCTGCAAAGAAACTAAGAGTTGTGCATAGCAAAAGGATTCCCAGTTCTCTGTAGAGACCCAGTGAGATGAGGACAGAATTGATCATTGGACTTTTCAGTGTGGAGGCTGTTGTTGATCTGTGCCAGGGAAGTTTCAGTGTTTTGTGGAAGCATCAATCTACTTGGAATTAACTGGGGAGAAAATGAGTAGTCAGAAAGGGTTGAAAACACTTAAAGTGAAAAAGTTTCCTTTTCCATGGCCTAGTGTATTTTTCTATTTTGATAAATTTAAGTATGTTTGCATTTTCCTTCATTTTAAGGTTGAAGAAGGCAACAATATTTAGAATCATAGACTTTAAAACAGAAAAATTGTTATACTGTGTCTTAAAATGGCACAACTATTTGTTTTTCAGTTCAATAGATACAGTACCTTTAAAAATGAGAATTCATTTTCTCTTGGTTTATGTTCTCTGTCCAAATAAAAATGTTATCGCTTTAACCAAAAATATAACATTTTAAAAATATGTATATAACATTTTAATTCCAGTTACAAAAAATAATGTTAAAATATCATTTGACAAGTGTCATTTTGTATTGAATAACATTTTTAAACCAATGTATTTTTTATTCAAGGGATGAAAAAAGAGAGAATAATAGAGTCATTATTCTTCCAGAACAATGGAAGAAATGCTGTATTCATATGTCTAAAACATTGTTTCAAGAGAAAGATCTTTTGAAAGCTAAAGAACTACTAAAGGTTCTCAGTGACTCAGATAATTTTTTATAATAGCATCTTTAGTCATATCCTCCACATGCATTCAAAATGGGAAATTATAATACAATAGGTTTCCATGTCAAATATTAAGCTAATTACCAATCTAGGTGATAGTCACTTGTCTACTCTGAGAGTTCATAGGGTAAGTGTAATACAGAGAACTGTCATTTCATCTAAGGAGATGGATGAGGAGGTACTCCCCGAAAAAAGTCTTTCAGAAATAAAGGAGGTCCAAAAGATTATTAAGTTCAACTCTCTAAGTCTTAATGGAAACTGTCCAAACTACCCTATTTTATTTGCCGCATCATGAACATGGTGATGACATCACAATTGCTTAAAACAAATACACCAACTCTTTCCTAACAAACACAAGTTTTCATGAAATTAATATAAAGTTTATCAGTAGTTTCATATTGAAATTTGTGCCAGATACTTATCTGATCATAGCTTCTGGTTAGTGCTTATTTTAGTGTTTGCTATTATATTTCTATACCTTGAGGAAAGTACTTACTAGACAGACTAGTAAACATTTTGCACTCAGTGAGTATTATAAATGGAAAGAGGATATAATAAATAATATTAAAATATAAAAAATGTTTATATAGATGGAAGTGAATATTCTTTAATGGTCTATTCAAGAAGAAATGTATTTTCCCTTTCTTAAAGTAACTTAATATGAGCTGGAACTCACAACCCCGAGATCAAGACCTGAATTGAGATCAAGAGTTAAATGCTTAACCGACTGAGCCACCCAGGTGCCCCCACAGTGACTTATCTTTTTAAACGTATATTTAATATTATGGTTTATCCACCACATGCTATCAGGACACAGAAGTAATTAAGATAAATTTTGTAAGTCTTGTCATCTAGGGATTTTGAGATTCCACCTGAGAAATAATTAAATCTTTTCCCCATTTTCCCACCAATATCTCAATTTTATTACAATAAAAAGTTGAAGACTTTGAATATAAAATTACATAATAAAGACTGAAACAAAATGTTTCCATATTTTCACATAGAAGTGTCTGATCAAAGCATATTTTAATTCTTGTCCCCAATAACACATTCCAAAACAAATCGTTCACTTAATATGTAAACTCATATTTAAATAAAATATGACTACTCATATTGAATAAAGCAGTCTCTACAGAATTCTATTCATGGGTGAACACATCCAAATTGCAATTATGCCATTGTTGAGATTCTCAGGGTGCTGTGTATTTATGCAACAGCAAATGGATGTGAAATGCTGGCATTATATCCAATCTTCAAAACAGAAATAGCAACACAGCAGTTTTTTTGCTCACAGTGTTCAATTTGATCGAACTGCTCTGTCTGGATGGTAGTTTTATTAAATCAATGTTGCGGCACACAATTCTAATGAAGAATGGTGGTTCCATATAAATTTTACCCTACGATTATTCTCCTAGGAGATTAAGACTTTAATTTGTGTTTCATGAGCTTATTATTATTTTAGAATCATTTTGGCTAAAATTTGAAAATCCGCTGAAACAAATGAATCCCAGACTTCTTATTAAGCACAGAAAGCAATAAAATGTAAGTTTATTATGCTGAATTGGAGCTGCTGGGTATTGTCTATTTCTTTATTACTTGTGTATTTCTTTTTGGTGTTGTTGGAATTGTACAATATTGCTTTTAGGTAATATCAACCATTAAATAATGAAAACATCTTCAATCACTTAACAGAATACCTTACCTCTCACTGATCATACCATCAATTTTGCTTTTGTGAATATGGGCTATTGTTTTTATATTAACTTCTTCACTAATTGCTTTTAAAACATTCACATCAAATATTTGTTTTAAGTGAATGACGTGAGCTGGAGTTTTGCAGTTTAGCCTATTACATTTCAATGCCAAACCTCAGTCAATTGTTCTTACATTTTTCTGTGGCTTTCTGAGTGGAAATTACCAAAGTGAATGTCACTATTTGTATTCTACCCAAAGTGATCAGTGTATCTGTACATTGGCCACAATACAAGACATTAGCATGTTTGGTGTTGTCTTTACTGTACCATATAAAAAGTGTTATGCTTCTAAGTTGGCAGAAAAGAAAAAGGAAATCAGATTAATTTAGTCCACATGGTCTATCATTTTGGAAAAATGTACTTAACAGCTAATTCTGACTCAAGGAGTTATATTATTTTAGTAATTTAAAAGATTATTTTGGGGCGCCTGGGTGGCTCAGTGGTTGAGGGTCTACCTTCCGCTCAGGTCGTGATCCCAAGGTCCTGGGATCGAGTCCTACATCAGGCTCCCCACAGGGAGCCTGCTTCTCCCTCTGCCTGTGTCTCTGCCTCTCTCTGTATCTCTCGGGAATAAATAAATAAAATCTTTAATAATAAATAAAAAACTGAAGGATTATTTTAGTTTTAGACTGTTTATTTTTGCTTTTTCTTCTCCAACATTTCTCTCCTTTTCCTTTGTCCTCATCTTCTCTCCTTCCCTCGCTACCCCTTTCTCTCTGGCTAAATTATTGTGTATTATTTTGGCAAAATTATAAATGTTACTAAAATATAGAAGTAGGTGAGTTGAGGAAGAATCCAAATGATTCTGGCAATATTATCTTATTTACAAAGAAAAAAGGTAAAAAGTAAAATTAAAACTAAACTTGTTATCAAAGAAATGTATTTTGAGAGATGATTTGAGCAAACAGATGGCTCTATCTTTGTTACTTTCTTTATATTAAAATTACTTCCCTCTTATCTTCCACATCCTATTATTATACTGTTATCTGTTTATAGTTATATAACTCTCTGTAACCTTGAACCACCTTTCTCCCATATCATTTGCTGTTTATATCTTGGCAAGTTGCTCTCACACATAATGATATTTCTTTTTTTTTTTTTTTCTTTTTGGAAGGCATTATATCAAATCAAGAACAAGGTACAGATTTGTAATATTGTGATCATATGTCTATTTCTTTTCTACTCTCTCTCAACCTTACTTTCATTTGAATTAGGGGGCAAACATTTGAAGGATTCAGGTAATCCCCAAGGTGGAAGCAATATGAGATCTTCAAAATCCACAAAAAAAACTCAATTTTACCGGCTTTGTGCAGATACTCGTTAAGCGAGATGGAGTCTTCTACACATAGTTACGTTGTCATTGTATGAATCCATTATTGTTCTTAATAACACAGCAAGTAGTAGTAATAGGTGGATAAGGTGCATGGTAATATTATTGGCATATTAAAGTTTTTCATTTACTGATCTCATTAATAGTTCCCACAGACCGATCTCATCAAATTTAACATTACAATTAGCAATATACTTTGCAAAATATTAAACTATTTTTTGTGTTAATTGTAACATACAAGTAAGTACCTTAATATCACCATTACCTTAATATCACCAATGAAACTATAGCTTTTTTATTCTAAAGCTCTAATGGAATCTGGTTCATTTAACTTTAATTCTAATTGACTTTAATCCAGTAGACTACAATACTGGACCTATAATAACACATACCAAAATGTTAGGTAAACCTGAGAAATATGCTGTGTTGGCACGGCATGGGTGTATAGTGGAAGAGAGTTTTGTTTGATAATAGCAGTTGGATTTTGTTTGGACGTGTATTTGGGTTGATCCTGATAATCAGGATAATGCCGCTTTTACTACATAGGAATTGTATCTGTCCCCACCCCCAGCCTGCAACACAGGACTCACAGTCTTCTGGTTTAAAAAGCTTTCCTTTTTATGGAAACGACATTCCATATTTTTAGATAAGTCTGCCTTGCTGATCAGGGTATTCCTTTGTTGGAATAGTATTTTACTCTCCTGTGAGCCTTTAGTCCTAGCCCACCTGTTAGTCTCCCCTTGGGCTTTGCTCCTTAAGCCATCAAGGAAGAGTTTGTCTTGATAGTCGGGGGAAACTAGAAAACTGTAATGAAATGAATATAAAACTGAGCCTTGTGTTATGTTAACAGTGGATATCATCTTTGAGAAGTCAACCAATTTCTGTGATGCAGCACTCATCTAGGAAATTGAGAATTTGATCTATGTCAGTGGTTTCAATGATTATTATCCTTAAAATGGCTGTTTGGGGGGCTCCCAGGTGGCTTAGTTGGTTAAGTATCCAACTCTTGATTTCAGCTCAGGTCATGATCTTGGGGTCCTGGGATTGAACCCCATGTGGGACTCTGCACTCAGTGGGGAATCTGCTTGGGATTCTCTCTCTCTCTCTCTCTCTCTCTCTCCCCCTCCTCTCTCTTTTCCTCCCCTCATTCTCTATGTCTAAAGTAAGCAAATAAATATTTTTTAAAAATGGCTATGTTTTTTTAAAAAGAGAACTGGTTTATGTATCCCAACTTCCTCAATTACTTTTTGCTGTGTCTCATATTTTAGGAGTCTTAATCTCTTATTATTTCTAGTGTGAATATGTGTCCCTGGAGGTAATGCTAGGTATATTTTTAACCTTATTTTCATTATACATCACAAATAACTGATTTTGTTAAATATGTGAGGTAAAATAGTATAATAATATTGAACTTAGTTTTGAGATCTATTTTTTTTCATTTTTTTTTCATTTTTATAACCATAATTAAAATACAACAATAAAAGTTCTTCACAAAATTTAATGTGTGTTTCAGCATAAATATTTTATATTCGAACAACAGATGTACTCATTTCTTTTGTCTATATTGAAAAACGATGGCAGAAAATATTTTTGGATTTGTCTAAAAGAAAGAACAGGAATAAATTCTTAAGATTTTATGATTGTTGCCTTGTTTTAGGCAGCAACTGTATTTCTATCCCTCTATCAAAAGTTTGAACTTATTATCAGCTCCTAGCCTGACTGCTAGTATGTAACTCTGTCAGATGTGTACATTTGTATACACGTGGACACACACACACCCCCCACACACATACACCAACACTCATGTACAATCTATCCCAGTACATTTTGCCATACTGTGCTTTATGGGAAGTTCCAGACGCCCCAGACAATGGGAATTTTCAGTAATAAGTAGTCTCTATAGAGAAAACCCTTTCTTTCCCAACCAACCTATCATTGGTGAAGAATAATTATTTCCTTTTGAGTTCCAAACTACATTTCACTCTTTGATAAAATACATAGAGACCTTTCTACAATTCAAAATCTTGCTGCAACAGGAGAGATTTTTGGCAATTTGTGTTTTATGGTAAAATTCTGAGGCAGCAAAGCAATGTGAAGTTAGCGTAGAGTTCATTATAATGAGATTTTAGTTGGGCTAAATTGTTTAGCAATGAATAAATGCAATGAATAAATGGTTCTTACTTGCCAAAAGATAGCATATTTCTTGATATCTTGAAACTCCAATATTACGGTTTTATAAAAAAAAACTAAATCAGTGAAAATACAGTGTATAATTAAAATGTTAATGTGTTATTTCCTAAAAACTAAGCTCTCTTTAATAAAATCTATTTCTCATTTCATATCAATATTTGACTGATTTAAATTTCATAAATGCTAAGTCCATTTTAAGATTTAAAATACATATTATCTCTGGTTAGATTTTATTTGAACTCTGTCAGTGCATATAACTTACTGAATATATATTTAAAGATATGTAAAAGTCATGTCAATATATGCAAAAAGGATGAAGTGTAAGATCCTTTTTAATTTAGATTTTTCCTGTTGAAATCTTTTTTGCAATTATCTGATTATTTCCCCCATGTAAATAGTTGAAGGAAGTATGTGTGTATTATTTTGGTACTGATTTATCTGTGTACTTTCTATGAATCACTTTGAGATCAAAATATTGATTCTGATACGTGGTAAGAATACAAAAGGGTAAATGGGGAACCTGGATGGCTCTGTTGGTTGAGCAGCTAACTCTTGGTTTTCCAGTCTGGCCATGAACTCAGAGTCATGAGACTGAGCCCCAAGTCAGGCTCCCCACTCAGGAGGGAATCTATTTGAAGATTTTCTCCCTCTACCCCTCTTTCCACTTGCACACATGTGTGCATTCTCTCTTTCTCCCTGAAAATAAATAAATCTTTTTTAAAGAAAGAATATAAAAGAGTAAAAAGAACAAGAAAACAGGAGAGAAGGAGGGAAGAAAGAAATAAAGGGAATATTTTATTTATTTTCCTTTAAAATTTTTAAAATTTAAATTCAATTTGCCAACATATAGTATAACACCCAGTGCTCATTCCATCAAGTGCCCTCCTTAGTGTCCATCACCCAGTCACCCCATCCCCCCACCAGCCTCCTCTTCTGCAGCCTTTTGTTTGTTTCCCGGAGCTGGAAGTCTCTTATGGTTTGTCTTCCTCTCTAATTTTTCCCGCTCAGTTCCCCTCCTTTCCCTTACAATCTCTTTCACTCTTTCTTATATTCTGTGTATGAGTGAAACCATATGATTATTGTCCTTCACTGATTGACTTATTTCTCTCAGCATAATACCCTCCAGTTCTATCCACATAAAGCAAATGGTGGGTATTCGTCTTTTCTGAAGGTTGAGCAATATTCCATTGTCTATATAGACCACATCTTAAAAAAGGGCTATTTTAAAGCAGCTTCTTCCTTTGCTATCATCTTGAAAAATTAATAATAATTGTCTTATGTGCTGCATCTATTTTCATATAGCTGCATGCTAAATTTCCAATGTGGGAGAAAATGGCCTTTCTGAAAAAATTTAGTAGGTTATTGTGTTGTAAAATTGTTTACTAGCCAAATTAGTTGACTGAATAAGCCATGCAACATATGCAGAAACTTTAAAATGAAAACACAGAATCCATATAACACAGAGATGCCTTTGCTGATAATAGAGTTCAGTTAATTAATTTATGTTGTAAACAAAATCATGATTGACATCATTTGACCAGCAAGTTGTATAAATTTATCACACGTCTTTCATCTAAAAAAAATTAAGATAGAGTTTTTTGGAGTTCATTTCTATTTCAAAATCAGGTCATAGCCCTTGCTGGCAGGAAAGGCACCCCAGCTCTGTGTGATTATGCAGTGGGTTTCCTGCCCCTCTGTGAACCATTCATGGCCAGAGTTCCCATTTTCTTGGAAGAAGCAGATCATCAATGCTTGCCTTTGGGCTTTGTAAGCAAGGCCATTCAACTCAACACACAGCTTTGTCTTCTGTCCATAATCTCCGACTAATTAGAAGTTCTGCTCAGTTAATAAGATGACGTGGTGGAAAATTGCTAAAATGACTTACAGTGAATCATTAATGCCCTCACATCAGCTATCCGTATGTGGGATGCTCTTGTTAGGTTAGGATGATGCCAGGCTTCTATTTTTTTCAAAGTGCTTACCCTATTTTCATTATAATATTTGAAACACATGAGATGAGACAGATATTTTTACATCAGAGTTATTTCACCCAGCATGCTTAATCGTGTACAATTTATTGTGTCTGTCATTTCTTCCTAGACTTCTTTTAGACCACAGAGGCAAGAATGGAGGCATTGTGTAAATATGTGTAACTAAAGAGAAATTTCCCATATGTTTGTCGTCAGATAACCTTTCAAATGCGTACAAAAGGAATGATAAACTTTTTTTTCTGATTCTGAAGTGAACTTGATAATAAATTCAGCAGCCTGTCAGCTCTCAATGCTTTCTGATAGCACTAGATAAACTCCGTTTTTGTTATTGCTTTGGTCAATCATTTGTCTTGTTTCCCTTTGTTTCTGAGCCATCTGACGGTGTCATTACTACAAAGCCAGTGACACTGAATAAATGAGGGATCCAGGCATGAGCTAAAAAACACAAAAGCTATTTTTAATATTCTTTGTTTCTGCTACAGCTCAGATGAAACAAAAATAGAATGGATTTGAAAAAATAAACACATATCTAAAAAGAGACACAGAAACCAGAGAAATCTTTGGAGAAATAACTGAAATGAGGCATATACAAATGTCATTCTTTCCATTCTCACCCTGATTGAGTAATTTTACCTTATGTTGGCATTTTAAGGGGAATAAAAGTCTTTGTATAAGACTAGTTTCATAGAATAAGAACAGATTCTCTCTCTCCTCTTTTCAATCTATGATCAAGTTCAGGAAGACGTCCGATGGAAGGGATGTTTCATTACTGTAAACCTTCTCAGGGTCTTCAAGCATACTAATACAAATTATAAAGTTTGCACACAGAACCTGCATTTCTAAACTCTTTAGTCCACTGATTAATTTTTACCAATACTCACTTTAGCATACTGTTTTGGTTTATTTATTTAGAAAATACTGATCAAGTCTTACTTTTCTGTAGTTTTGTAGTTCTTAAAATGATTTAAATTTCTATTCTAGAGATGTACACAGGGAATTTGGAAATGTAGTGAGAGCAGGGGCTATGTCTTCTATAATTTGGTGTGTCCATAATATTTTACAAAGTGCACTTCACTGGAGAAAGTTTTTATATCCTGGGCATCGTACAACATGCAGGGGATAAAGAAGTTACCTTTTCTGAATTTAAAATAAGACCTGTTTGAGGCACCTGCGTGCCTGAGCATCTGCCTTTGGCTCAGGTTGTGATCCCTGGGTCCTGGAATTGAGTTCCGTGTCAGGCTCCTCATAGGGAGCCTGCTTCTTCCTCTCTCCCTCTCTCATTATCTCTCTCATTCATGAATGAAGGAATAAATAAATAAATAAATAAATAAATAAATAAATAAATAAATAAAATCTTTAAAAAAAGACTTGGTCTAAGAATAAAATAGAAATATAAACACATAACTGTATCACTTAAAAAAATAGTGGTATATAAACAGGTACAAATAAAATCCTGAGTATTTGTTCAATAAAGTTCTGCATCTTCCACAGATGATACAGAGTAAACAATGGAAGCAGTGGGGAGAGAGGCAGCATCTTGATCTAAAAGGATTATTTTATGAAATATGGATAAGAAATTAGATAAAGTCACAATAATTGAAATATTTGATTGAAAATTTTATATTGATATATTTTAATGTTTATGTTCCGTGAGTGGTTCTCAGTTATTTTTTAGAAAACAAAACAATCAGCAAAACATAGACCTCATTTGAAAGTCATGTATTGCCTTATCATCTGAAGAAATAATTCTAAATTTAAACTCTTTAAAAATGGTGTAGTGTGATAATACGTGTCATAGAAATGATCTATTGGGTTTATCCAAACCTTTCTATTTTGATTTCAAAACAAATGCTTTGTTTGATGGCTAAAAATATTTTTACTTTACTGGTTTTTTCACACACTATAGATATTGATCTGCCACCAAAGAAAAACATGTTTTTTCTCTACATAAAGTTGTTTTCCCCCATCTCTTTGGTTTTATTTGTTTCATTTATGTGTTTTTGTAACTGAGCCAAGAAAATATTGCTTTGTCAGCACCAATAACATTTGTGCTGTTGATAACTCCATAAAATCTCTTTTTCTTGCAGTATTGGTTATAGTCATCTGACCTATAAGAAACATACAAACATAATCTGCAACTGCATTAAATGAACATGACCTAAAAGCAAAATATTGACAGGAAAATTGATCTCATGTTATTCCCACTGCTTATGCTTACTATCCCCAGTGTTTTCCCAACATCCATCTCGGTTTTTCAGCAATTGGGATAGTGAAGAGCTGATACCTACAAATGTATAAGAGCAGAAGCCTAGTCCTATTACGACAAATTTTATCCATGCCTGTGTGCCTTCAGAGGTGACTTGTGTGTTCTGGGATGTAGGAGATGCTTTGTGTTTCAGAAACATACTCGTTTTGTGACTTTGTTATATTTTGATCAAATTGGACAAGTCTGCATAAGAACTGAAGTGATGGAATAAATTAATTATTGAAAATTAAGAACTTGAAAATTCTGTGAGATTAAGCAAACTAAACATAACCAAAAAAAATGGAATAAACCATACTTTCCAACTATTGAAGTTGTCATGACCCCTTAACAGAAAGTTTTCTTAAACATTCTCCTTTCATGTGATCTTGTCCTTCACTTACAATAGTGTTTCCAAGGTTCATCAATCCTGTAGCATGTGTCTGTATCCCATTCCTCTGTGTTGCCAAATGATACTCCATTTATGGGTATCCCACATTTTAATTATCCATTCATCAGATGATGGGCATTTGGATTGTTCCATGTTTTTGGCAACTATAAGTAATGCCACTATCAACATCCATGTACAAGTTTTTGTGTGGATAAATGTTTTGATTTTTCTTGGGTACATCCTTAAGAGTGGAATTGCTGAGTCATATAAAAATATGCCAGATATCTTTTGGTAGTGATTTCTTATTTCATTCTACTGTAGTCTTAGAACATACTTTGTATGATTTTAGTTCTTTTAAACTTATGATGGTTTATTTTATGAGTCTGTATATGGTCTGTCCTGGGAATGTCTTATGTGCGATTGAGAGGAATGTGTATAATAAATTGCTAACAGAGCAAGGATATATAGATATGTATACTAACCCACATATATATGCCTATCTATAAATATTTCTATATGTAACTATTTATATCTGTCTTGAGCTAAAATTGAGTTCCTACCGATATCTCCATATATCATCCATCATGACATGGGTATTTAGCCTCCTATCTTTGCATATCTGTAACCTTCTCCTATGATAATTAAAAACCTGGCTCCTGCCATCCACCATCTATTATTTCATTGTTTGTTTTCAGTATCCATGTAGAGTGGTTTCAGAATTAACCTGTGCTCTTATGGGAAATACGCATAGTTATTTTTGTTGTTAGTTTTACACTCTCCACTCATTTCCAGAGTTACTTAATTCAACACCTGTTCCCTTACCCATTTCAGAGAGGTTGTTTCATGTATTTGTCATACAGTTACATTACTTAGTCATAATCCAAATTGCATCTTGGATAGATACACTTTTGACTGAAAGTCATTTGGCTACTGTTTGTATAAAAAATGGGTCTACTTTAAAAAGGCAAATGCTGGGGCACCTGGGTGGCTTAGTTGGTTAACCGTCTGCTTTCGGCTCAGGTCATACATGATCCCAGAATCCTGGGATCAAACCCTAAATTGGGCTTCTTACTCAGCAGGGATTCCCCCTTCTCCCCCCTGCTCCTGACCCCACTCATGCTCTCTCTCTCTCCCTCTCAAATAAATAAATAAATAAATAAATAAATTAAATAAATAAATAAATATTTAAAACCTTTTGAAAAATAATAAAAAAGTAAAAAGGCAAATGCTGAGCTTTTGTTGATTTGACTTCATATTCATTAAAACTAGTGATTCTGTTTTATATCCCTAAATAACAATCATCATTAGTGAACTTTATACTTGGTTATAAGCATAATCATAAAAGTCCCTTCAGGAGAAGTGCTTCATCTTATAAGTGCATAAACTGAGATACATAAATGAAGCTATTACTATCACAGACTAGCATTCAGACTACTCTAGGAAAGGTATTCTTTTTACCATTCTTCCAGATTCTCTCAGATACAATTATTATAAACATTAATATTCTCTAAACATACTCTTTTCAGAATTCAAAATTTCCTAAGATATTAAGTATTAATATAAGGAGGAAATAACTTTGAAGTAAACAGGCACTTAACTCCCCAGTAGGTTTAGATAACATCTTAGACTTCTGAACCAAGGTGAATTAGTGCAAGGAGAATTTTGATTTCTGCGTTTGGCATTTGTTCAGAAGATTCTCTGGAGGACAGTCTGACTCTCACTGTTGGTAACAATACTTCTCCTAAGGAAAGTTCTAATCTTGCCTGTGTTTGCAATGCTAAGGAACTCTAAATAGTTCTCCTTGCCAGCATTTATTTGTTTCAATTTCCATTTAAATGTAAAGTGTGACAAAACTGAATCTCTGTAATCTAAGTGCCCATCATTCATGCCGTAGCTCTACCTGGGTTTTCATTTAATTAATCTTCTGCACAACCATGACATATGTAACATTACTCAACATAGCTCTTTGTTGGAAGTTATTAAAATAGCATCACTTTAAAGCAACTGGCAGTGCCTGCATTATGCTATTCGCTATCACCTCTTTCCAGGAAAGGAGAAGACAGAAGTGAATTTTCATTGCCCTTATAGGTCCAAACAGCAGAATAGTATGAATCCAGTAGCATAAAGGGATCAAGAGCTGTGTCGATCACCTGACAGGAATCACCTGCATTTCTGTGGTTTTGACTCTTTCGTAGTCAGATCCTATTTGTCTCTCTTCTTTTCTTTGTGTGTGTGTGTGTGTGTGTGTGTGTACAGTGTGCACACTCTGCTTGCCATCTGCAATGAAAGAAAACTATATAGTCAATTAGAGTACTGTTTGCCTATACTGAATCGTAGTAACACACCAGGCATTATTGAAAGCCCCAAAAATCCCATGTTAGCCTTTATTTAATGATTGGAATTCCTCGTTGGTTTCTTTCTCCTTCACTCCTCTATCCAAATAAGTATTGATTGTTTTCATTGCTTTGTAATTTTGGGGGTCTGGCTACTTCTCGTCAATTCCCATAGTCAGCACTATTTTATACCTTCATCTCAGGCCTTGGTTTTCATGTCTCAATGAACTCCAAACTATGTCCTCCAGAAGAAGTTCCCTCTCTGTAGCCTCTGCAATCTTCATTTATTTATGCAACTGACCTTAGTTTAAGGCATTTGACATCGACTTGGAAAGGAGAGCAAGTATTTGCTGAGTCTTAGCTCCTGCTACATAAAGCAGTAATTGCAAGGGATCCTGATGAATGCTCCGTGACATAGTGAGTACCTTCCCTGCCCCAATTGTCCCTTATATTTTCTTCCATTAAATCTTTACTCAAGTTATTCTTACTAAGCAGGAGAGACCTCTTTTCCTATTTAGTTTATTAAGTCCAACATATCCACCCTTTCAGGTTTAGTCTTAATGTTTCTCTATCCTGTGGAATCTTCAGTGACAATCCAAACCAAAGCTCTTATTCTTAAACTTCAGTACTATTTAGTTTTGGTACTCCTATGTTTTACATATCATAATTCTCTAAAATTTTGTATAGTAACAAATATGCTAGACATTTCAGTTCTATTATCTCATTTTTAAAAATTATTTTTGCAGCTTCAGTATATCAGATTTGTAACTGGGGAGGCTTAAGTCTGTGTTTTGTCTCTGGTATTTTCTGGCTGAGTACCTTTGGGTAACTCTGTTAACCATTACTCATTTATCAAATTAGAAATATTATGGTGCCTCATAATGTTATTTTGGGATAATATAAGGTTATGCATGTGACCATATAAAAGGCACTCAACATTTTGATTGTTGTTATTAATATGATTACCACTTCACAGAACACTAAATTGATGCACAAACCGTGTGGTAAGCTGAACAAGATCACCCCATGAATAAACAGCAGAGTTCCGATCTCTGATTCCAAAGCACTCTGGTTCTAAGTATTGTGGTATGTTTTCCTGTGATTGAGGAGCTATTTTTTCTGTTGCAAGAGTTGGGCAGGCACTAGCTCTACTTTAGCAGGAATAACATTTTGTGGGACCAGTAGGCTTTGTTTTGAGTAGTACTACATGCCCCAGTGACATCTCAATCTATGTGAATCTGAGGCTGTGCTTAGGCTTTGAACAGGTCAAGTATGGTTGTCAGCAGAATAACCTGGGCAGCAGATGCTGCTCTAAGTGAGTCACCAAGGATTGGAGAACCGGGAAGGATGAAAAGCATTGAAGAAAAATTGCACTGGATAGAGTTAAACAGCAAAGAAAGAGATTATTGCAATAGGGGAAAGAGATTGCACTCTCCTCTGGTACAGAAATGGAAGGATTTTTAAGCACTGGGCTAGGAAAAAAAAACACTCAGGGTGTTAGAGAGGCAGGCCATTGGTCAGTGTGATTAGACCTGTGTTTGCTAATTAGTGCTTATGGAGTTCCACCCCTATCGTCCCATGGAGATTGGCGATAGGGACCCTACCTTTCTTAAAGATCATGTTTCAAATGGATGGCTCCCACATCCTTGAGAAAAGATTCCTGGTTGAGGAATTCCACTCTCAAGAGGCTGGGAGGAGATCTACAATTCAAAGAGATTGAGAGAGAAAGTGCAACTGAAAGTTTTCTAAAGCAAATACTCTAAGAAAGAGGAGATCAGGGGCCTATAGTCAGAAAACTGGGTGATGTTTAGTCAAGCAGAGGGGAATGTTAAGGCCATATTGGCTAGAAGTCAACCCAAGTCTAAAACACTTCCTTAAACCAGTGCATTCCATCTGATTCAGAATCAGCTGGAGGACTTGTTGAAACACATGCTTCAACAAATGGAGTAACCTACTGATTTTATAGTTTAATATTAATTTAAGCTGAGACCATTGAAATGTTTGCCAAATTTAGTTTCTTAGTTTGCCACTAATAAACTCAATACTTTTGTTATGATAATTTGGTAAAGAAACAAAGTTTTTTTTTTTGTTTGAGATATAAACACATGAAAATTTGTTAATTTTTTCCAAAATGTATTTATTTCAGAGATAGAACACAAGCTGGAGGGGAAGAGGGCAAAGGAGAGAGGATTTCAAGTAGACTCCACACTGAGCATGGAGCCCAGTGTGGGGCTTGACCCCACAACCAGGAGATCATGACCAGACCATCCAAGATTCGGATGCTTAACCGACTGTGCCACCCAGATGCCCCAGCAATTTGTTAATTTTCTTTGTGGTTTTTATTTAGCCCATACTATTTGTCCCAGACTTAAATAGGTTAAACTGCAGTGTCATCTACCAAGTACATTTAGTCAATAGAAATTACATGGAAACTTATCTTAGATGGTTTGAGATTAATCATGCAGTCATTTCCAATTCAGAGTTTTGGCGTATAATAAAATAGAAATGGAGAGTATTATAGAACTTAATTTTGCCTCTGCTTATGCTAGTCACTTCTCTCGTTGGTAGAAGAGGAGCTAATTTCTCATCAAGATAATGAGTCCAGCATGTGTCTCAGTCCATATTTTGCTTCTCGTATTACATATGCTTTCAATAGCAAATAGACCTCATGACATCCAGCACATTCAGATCATTTTGGTTCTCCATCTGCCCCTCTTTTCCCAATGTTATTCTCATTCCTTTTGTTCTCATGGGATCTCTCCACTATTTCACAATTTAAACCCCTGGATTTACCAGGGGGTAATTTACCACCCATCTGTATTTTTTCCCCTCTCTTCTTTGCTCATATCATAGTATTTTCATTCTCAATCAAATGCTGTCATTATGTTGAACACATTTAGATGTTTCTTTTAAACGTACATCTCCTAGATTTTTATTAAAATTTGTTAATACTTGAGAGCACACTTTTGTATGTCAGCCTTTCTTCCAGTTTTACAGTCAATGCTGTGGTGGAAGAAGAGCATTTATCAAGACGTATTGGCAGAGTACTTAATATCATTTCAGTCTACATAGCAATACTTTCATTATTCTGCATTCTATGATATCTGTTAACCAAAAAAGGGCATTTTTTCAAAAAGTAAAAATAAAAATTTTCCCCACCAATGCTGGTCAGAATGTATGTAACCATACAAAAATCTAACCTATTAAGTTTAGATAATGGTTTTCTTAGAAAATTAGGCAATATTTTGTAGATGAGTATTCACTGTTAATAGCTTTAAAGATATTTATGGAAATAAAATTGTTTTAAAAGTAGAATTTCAGTGGTGGTTAGATATTCATAAATATATGCATTGTTTTCTCAGCAAACCGCTTTATGAGAAACCATCAATTTTAATGTTCTTTGGGGATCAAATGAACAGTTATTTTGAAAGGTGACATTTGTGACACTGAAGGAAATTAGGAAAAATAACAGCATAAGTCTGTTCTTTAAAAATAAAAAGAGAGAGATATCATATGTTTAGTTATATTAACTCAAATTTATCCTCCTCCAGAGAAAAATAAGCAATTACTGAAACAAAACATTCCTCTACATTATGAGGAGGGTGTTTCAGATTTATTGTAAATTTTCAAATACCTATATTTAAATGAATTTATTTATGATATTCTTCATTACTAACATAGTTTCAGTATGAACTCAAAAGGTGTTCTGACAATTTTCCTTCATCTTAATTTGTGGCTTATCCTTTCTTCTACATACAGAGTAAGGCATGGCTAATATGGATTTTTCTCTTTGGTCAAATTGAATAAAACTAAGTTACTAAATATTATGTCACTTTTATACAAAAGAATAAAAATGGAATAGGTTCATTTCATACAAATATCATCATTAACCTGATAACCACAGGGAAAAAACTTCAGTAATTGTTTTATTTAAATGATGAATATGAGAAGTCCATATTAGAATACGTTGCATATGGACAAGATAACTATTTTGTTTTTAGTATCCATTGGACAAGTACTTAAATTTAAGTCATAGTGAATTCTAACCTCCTTCTAACCTTCTAAACTTATAGCTTAGATTCTTATGAAATAAACTGCTTTATTTCCATTCTTTATTTTTTCCTCAGTTTGAAAGTCAAGGAAATTATCTTCCTTTTATAATTCCTAAATCAATTATTTTTATGCTTTGATGGAAAAGTTTGATTACCAGCAGATGCTTGGAGACCAGAAGATGAGGGGACCCTGGGGAGTTTTGGAATAAAACTTGTTCTTTGTTTTTTTTTTTTTTTTTCCATATGAATAACCAATTTTCCCAATACCATTTATGAGTAGCTATTATTCCTTTGTTCTGAAATCCAGATCGGTCATATATCAGTATTCCACATGTGTGTGTTCCAGTTTATGAGCTCATAATAATTTCTACTTGTCCCTTTGCTTATTACTGCACCAATACCAGTGCTAATTATTACAAGTCTTCATATCAGAAAGGGAAAAACTCCTTTACCTTGTTCTTCTTTAGCATCTGCGACAATTTTAGAATAGCAGAGTTGCACAAAATATCTCGTGGTTAGGTTGAAATTACATTTATAGATTAGTGTGAGGTGAATCAATGTGAATCATTATATTGCTCATATATCTCATTTCCTTAGGACTTCAGTGTCTTTCCAAAAAGCTAGATATTTTCTCCATAATAGTCTTAATTTCTTTTCTTAGATTTATTCTGGTTTTATATTTTCAGTGCTACTATAAAACATATATTTTACTCTCACATTTTCTCCATCTTGTTGCTGGTGAATTGGAAAGCAGTTGATTGCCATGTATTCATTTTATGGTTGGGTGACCTGCTGAAATCTCTATATTATAATAATTTGCTATGATTCATTTGGCTTTTTAAATATAGGTAATTAAATTTCCATAAATAATGGCAGTTTTGATTTTTGTTACATCTTTCAAACCCTTATTTGGTCTTTCTTTTCTTCTCGATTAACGAACTTGCTAGGAATTTTATGTATATGTACATATATATATATATATATATTACATATATAATAAACTCATCATGTTCCTGATTTTAAGAATATTACTTCTATGTTCAGTTATTAAATATAATATTTCAACTCTTTTTCTGAAACAATATTTAAAAAATAAATATTTGGAGTGCTTCAGATTTCCAAACAGAAAAGAAAATTATTTAGAATGTGATCATTCAGATGAGTCTCAAATATTTTAATAAAACTTTGGGCTCCAGAAAAATATTTATTGATACCTACAGAGTTCTGAGTGATAGGAAATGCTACCCCAAAAATACCATGCTTGACCAAATCATTATCCAACTGTCAGGGCAACAGACACACCTTCTGAAACATGAAGGATCTTAGGAATTGTAACACCTAGAAAGAATTCTTGAAAAATAATAATGAAATACAAAATCCTGCCAAAAAATAAATGGAGATGACAGGGAAAGGATCAGTGCCAGACTCAATATCTGCATAATTAGCACAGTGTCCAGAAGGTCTCACAGAATCAAGCATTTACCAAGAAATTTATTTCAGCCAAATAGTCAATGAATATAAAGACATGTGGCTGTATCCAAGGATGTAAGAACTCAAGGAATACATTGCAAATGCTTCTTAAGTAACTTGGCAATAAAATCTGGTCCACTGAAACATGTGGAGGGTCTTATAACCTCAGGAATAGAGAATCTATGCTAAAAGGACTTGGTAAGTAAATATTGAATCTTTTGATCTTTTTCTTTTAAAGATTTTATTTATTTATTTATTTATTTATTTATTTATTTATTTATTTATTTATGAGAGACACAGAGAGAGAGACAGACAGACAGACAGAGACAGAGACACAGGCAGAGGGAGAAGCAGGCTCCATGCAGAGAGCCCAATGTGGGACTCGATCCAAGGTCTCCAGGATCAGGCCCTGGGCTGAAGGCGGCGCTAAAACCGCTGAGCCACCTGGGCTGCCCAAATCCATTGATCTTTAGATAATTTAGTCAGTTAGGAGCAGAATGCAAATTATATGCCATAGCAGTTGATATGTTCAAATATGACTAATCTGGTACAAACTGCTATTTCTATATTGTTAAAATGGAAGAGTGAAATGAATATTTTGTGCTTATTAAACATAGATTCACTGAATATGTCTCATTTTTATAAAATTAACTCTGACTACCTATCCTTCTATCCATGTACCTGAAGAAAGAATCTATATAGAATGTTGGTTATTTTAATAATTATAGTTATTTCCAGTTGGTGGAAGACTTTCTTCTTTGCACATTTACAGCATTTTAAGTTTTTATAGTTAAAATAGATTATAGGAAAAATATAGGAAAAATTCTTATAAAAATTATTATATCCTTATTCTTACTTATTCTTAAATTTGAACAATAAAAGGTAGAAATGCGGCCTGTGATTTCAGATGTATCCACAATACATCACAATGTTTTTTTGTCTTAAAAGGATGTATTAAAAAAATTTAAAAAGGACTCTTAATAGTGATTTAGTTAAATTCCATTTATATTTTACAGGAGAGTATAAGAAAGCCCGAGTGGCTCAGAAAGCTGTCCAGTATCACTCAGCTGGTTAGTGATTGAATAAACAAGGGATTAATTTCACAGGTCCTCAATCCATCAAAAATACGATGCAGACAAAAGAATATACACACTTAACATACAAGAATGAAGCATTTAAATCCTATTCCAGTAGTGACAGATAACATGACTGATAAGGAGTATTGCACTTTGAGTGTATGGAAGGCTGAGGAATATTGGACATTGCTCTGCTTTTTTGACTCTGATATTGCCTTGTTGACTCCATCTCTCTTCCTGTGTTCAGCCTTTCCTCCCCAGGCTATGTCAGATGTCCCTCTTTGTCACAGACCTCCCTGAGAATATCAACATCATAGTGCTTTCCACTGAGAAATCTATTTTTTTGCGTGCTGGTCTGCCCCACTAGGCTGCAAGTTCCTTTAAGTCAGGATTTACTCATCGTTGTATTTTCCAGTGTCTAGCACCTATTAAGTGCTCTGCTGATGGAACTGCAGTTAGGACTCTATGCAGTCCTAACTAATTATTGAGCACTTGCTATCGTAACACATATTGAGAAGAACTGGATTATTCCTTCATGTCCAAAAGAGTGTGAATTGTACACAACTATGGAAAGCTCTGGTTTTATGTTTTTGAACAAGGAATAATTTGTGACCTCTATCTGGTAAATACATTTCAAAGATATCATCAATATTACCTGGCTGAGATGCCGATAAAAATCTCTTTTGCAGGGAGGATTCTATCCCCTTTTATATGATTTTTACAGCAGTATGTCTTAAAAGTGTATTGACACTATAGTCCAATGTGTCCAAGATGAATCAGAGATATGGCTTCTAGTAAAAATAAGCTCCTTAGAAAGCTTTTTATATTATTATTTTTTTCCGAAGGCATGTTGAAGGATTTTAAAGAAGGACTTGTATCTAAGCAGAGATTTTAAAATAAAACTGTCATGTTCAATTTGATGGTTTATGATTGTGACATATGAAAAATACTGTAAAGTTACAAGGCTATCATTATTTCATTGAAATACTAGGTGAGTCGTCTCTTTTCCCATGTATCTTCTTAGTCAGAAAAAATGTATTTCCAGAATAGAAATGTTATTTTGATATATGAGAACCTACGTGACAGATAAATATGGAAAGAGTGAGGAGAAACAGAAGCCTTATAGCAAATCCTATGGCATCTAGATTGCAACAGAGACCACCAAGGACCTGGTGTCTCATTTTTAGGGATATTTTAATTCAGCCTGCTACACATTGTCTTTAATTTTTTCCCTCAGGAATAGTTAAAATCTAAATCCTACACGATTTGTTTGTCCCTTTCTAGGCCATTCCAATACTCTTAGTCACTGGGATGCTTCAGTCTCTACCTCATTCCCTTTCTGATTGTCTTCTTCAGAATCCAGTCTCTCCATTTCTTTTAAGTGTCAACCCTTCCCCCTCCTTCCTCCTGCTCCCACACCTGCCCCTTCCTCATGCAGATGCTGTCCATGGTTCTGCTAGGCTAGTAGACAGTTTCCCTGAGCCTCAGTTCCATCATCTATAAAATGGAAATAATAAGAAGAGCCACCACACGGTGTTGGTGCGAGGATTAAGTGAGAGAGTGCTTGTCATTCAAAGTTGTTTAATGTGTATCAACTGTTAATTAGAGGGAAGACAGCTAAGGGATCACCCTGCCTCAGTCTTTTCCTCATCAGATTACTCTACACTCCACTGCCAGAGTTAACCATTCTAAACAGATGTGACCACGAATCTTTAACTGCTGTCCATATAAATTTTCTTTATTTTAAAAAAAGGATTTTATTTATTTATTTGAGATGGGGGGGGCGCAGGGAAAGGGAGAGGGAGAAGGAAAGGGAGACGGAGAAGACTCCTTGCTGAGCGGTGAACCCGAAGCAGACCTTAACCAACTGAATCACCCAGGTGCCCCTAAATTTTCTTTTCTTTCTTTCTTTCTTTATTTTTTAAGGATTCTATTTATTTATTCATGAGAGACAGAGAGAGAGAGAGAGGGAGAGAGAGAGAGAGAGAGAGAGAGAGAGAGAGGCAGAGACACAGGCAGAGGGAGAAGCAAGCTCCATGGAGGGAGCCTGACTTGGGTCTCGATCCAGGGTCTCCAGGATCATGCCCTGGGCTGAAGGCGGCGCTAAACTGCCTAGCCACCCGGGCTGCCCTAAATTTTCTCTAAAAGCAAAAATATCTCTGTGAAATATAAACCACATGTTGGTCACATTTTAATATTCCTTGCCAGATAAGGAAGGAGTATTACTGGCACACAATTTATAAATCGAGAAGCTTGTCTTCTACCCTCATCTTGATAGACCCTAATCCTCAATCCTGTAGCAGAATCCAATTTTTAAAGTCCTTCCTTTTAGTTCTAGTATTTCTTACAGAGATCCAAGAAATATGACTATATATTTTTTATTTTTTCTTCTCACACAGAATGTATACCTACACATATTTTCATATCAGTACCTAGAAAACTTTCTTATTCCATTGTGTAGTTGTGTCATAGTTTAACAGTTTCCTCATCAACATGTATTGGTATTACTTCCAATATTTTGCTAGTAGCACGATTCTGCAATATATAATATTTGTACATAACATTATTATGAATGCAGATATACCTATGGTGCAAATTTTAGAATGTGGGAATGAGGGAATGATGGATCATATATGTATAATTAGAAGCCAAGGCTTTATGCTGAGCAGATAAGCTTGATCTACCCAAAATTTCTTTCCTTGAAAACTAAGTATGCCGTTGACAGGAGAAAGTTATCACGTTGTTCAGATGCCAGGACATCTGGAAAGAACAAAGAAAAAAAAATTTTTTTTCAAAGAAAAATTTTGAATGTACAGAATAGTGACTATAGTTAAGGATACTGTATTGTATACTTGAAATTTGCTAATACAGTAGATCTTAGGTGTTTCTACAACAACCACCACAAAATAGAAGAGGAAAATGAACACTCTGAGGTGATGGATAGATTCATTATCTGGATTACAGTGATCATTTCACAATTTACACATCTATATCAAAACATCAAGTTGTACACCATCAACATGCACAATTTTTGTTCGTGCCTCCTTAATAAAGCTGTTTTTTTTAATAATAATAAAAAAAAAGAATGTTGGCAAGTCGTTGTGAGTCCCTAGAGGGTTTGGTTTGAATATAAGGAAGTGGGGAGAGGTGGAGAAGCTGGGTAGGGACTGTGTGGAAGGCTTTGTATGCTAGCCTGATGCAGTTAGAATTTACCTGTATGCAAACAGAATCCGTCAAATGTGTCATGAAATTGTTAGTATGATTATTTTGATGGCAGTGTACACAGTAGTTTAGGGCAACAGCAGAGGTAGGAAGCCAATTTAGCAAACTATAGCCACAGTTTAGTATTGTGCCAAACTTTCCTAACTTACTTAATTTTTCTGTGAGTCACATTCTGTAAGGAGAGATGATTATATTGCCTACCTCATTGGGTTTTTGTGTGGTTTAAACTATGTTAACATTTATAAATGCCTCAGAACAGTGGACACCCTAATAAGAACTTAAGATGCTATTTATTCTTATTGAAAGTCAAGATTGCTGCTGCTACTTGATAGAAACAATGCCCAAAGTGTTGACCCAAGAGAAAAGGTCAGGTTAAACCATAAAATTCAAATAATACTACAACGAAGCACCCAAATTGAATTATGTAGCTCGACAGAGAAAGCCAGTACATTTTTTTAAACAGCAGCCAAAATTAAATTGGGGAAAATGATAGAAAAAAATGTAAAGTGAATAAGAAACACTGTGTACTTTTTCCAAAGAAATTAACTTTCTTTCTGAGTAAAAACCCTTGCCGAAGACAGTGCTTTTTATGGGAGCTTTAGACGGTAGAAAACAGTCATCCTAGAAGCTAGTTCTTCTCTGCCTTTGGAACTCTTGGAGCTCTCAAGTCTTTTTCATGCTAGGAGGTAAGATGCTTCTGCTTTGCTGCTGAGTGGGGATTAGGGCCTCAGGCTTGCAGGTGCCTATGCTCACAATACCGTTTAGTTTGGATCTTGACATTTTCTTTTACTCCTGATTTTTTTTAAATCACTTGTTACTGTATAAGATTTGTGTACTTAAAAGGAAAGGCTACAAAACTTGTTCGAAAGGGTACTTTGAGGCCCTGTTTTTGACCTGTTTGGGGGCAAGAATTTATTTGTAACCAAGCACATGGATGAGAGATCTCTTCATGGGTTTAATCACCAACAAAACCCAGCATTGGCCTTAGGTTCCTGAGGCTTTAGAAGGAGGGAAGGAAAGCTGCAAACCTTCTCATTTTGTGTTTTTCTTTTCTATTTTGCTCTCCTGTTTGCTGAGTTTTCAGACTTGCAGTGTTGCAACTGTGTTGAAGTTTTCACTGTATCAGAATAAACGGATGATTCTGGTTCACTGTCTGGCTTCCAGTTCTTGAGAACCAAGACTTTCTTGTAGATATTTAGGATATGTTTCTCTATGATTTAGATAAACAGAAAACAAATGGGAAAGGGTGTCTGAGTGAAGACTGAGAAAGAGGCATTTCCCACACATAGGTGACTTAAAAAAAAATAGCAGACAAACGTATAGAATCTCTCTTTTAGCTCTTTCTTTGTTTTTAGCCTCCTCCTACCCAGCCTGCCTCCCACCCCCACCCCACCAGGCCCAGGCTTTCATCCTTGGAGGAATTCAACCTGTCTTCCTATCTTGGTATAAGTTTTCCCATCTTTATACTATATGTTGACAAATTGGATTTAAATAATTTTTTTTTAATTTAAAAATCAGTACTTTAACACTTTGCTTGTTTAAGATTCAAAAGACATGATGCATGAGGAAATAATGTAGTCAGGTGCACATAACACCCAGTGCTCATTCCATCATGTGTCCCCCTTAATGCCGGACACCCAGTTACCCCATTTCCCCTCCAACAACCCTCAGTTTGCTTCCTAGAGTTAAGAGTCTTTTATGGTTTACCTCCCTCTCTATTTTCATCTAGCTACCTTTTGAATCCTATCTTGGTTTTGTAAATTTTTTTTATGTGAAAAATCTTTATTTCAAAATACAAGAATATAGCAGATTAAATGTGTTAGTACCCTCAGAGGTCAAGGTTAGCAGCCTTTCTGGCGTATGCTAATTCTTCATGAATTCCCAATAGCTGGACTGAATGACCTTTAAGTGCAGCTGTAAGGTCTCATGGTGTAATTCTGTTGATCCCAGTGACAAAATTAAATTAGGTTCCATTTAAAAATTAAAATATAACAGCTTTTCCAGAAGAACTAGCTCCCAAAACTGTATTCAGAACTTGCCTAACATCTTAAGTTAAATGCCTCATATATTTACACCATTATAATCAATATTATTGGACAACCACAATCAAGAAATTTAACCTTGGGTAATAGTTTTCCTCATTGTGAAATACTGTATTTTTGTTCTCTCATAAATAGAAAAGGCCCAAACATTACACTTTATTTATGTTTAATGATTTACAGAGAATATTTAATAATCAGAACTCACCATTTGCAATATTGTACATTAAATTATAATATAACCCCTGCTACAAAAGCTATCTATGTTGACCCAAGATAGATAGGGAGCACTATTATGGAAATAATATTTAAAGAATACTAGACCAACATCAGGGTTAACGATGACTATGACAGTACAAAAATGTCCTCAGGTCATTGGTACATTCATTCACACCAGAGAAAGAGTCTAGGACTCACCCAAGGTTGAAGACAGTGGTGACAAAGACAATGAGTCCCTTACGAAAACCTTTACAGAGGAAATTTACAGCTTCACAATCAGTGAAACATGAGCGTGCCAGGCATGGATTAAAACTACATCTAGGGATCCTTGGGTGGCGCAGCAGTTTGGCGCCTGCCTTTGGCCCAGGGCGCGATCCTGGAGACCCGGGATCGAATCCCACATCGGGCTTCCGGTGCATGGAGCCTGCTTCTCCCTCTGCCTGTGTCTCTGCCTCTCTCTCTTTCTCTCTCTGTGACTATCATAAATAAAAAAAAAAAAAAAAAAAAAAAAACTACATCTAAATTTTCATACCTTCATGACTAAATGAATGATGGCATTTACTCAATTGTCGGAAAACAAGAGAAATTACTATAGTTGTAGGTTTACGGAGTTTGATGGGACATTTAAACATTTGCGTTATGAAAATCGCTCTTGACAAAATTATAAACTGTAGCCTCCCTGTAAAATAGATGCTTTCCAGTCTATCTCTTATTAACTATATCCTCCTCATGAAAATATTATTTAACTTCAGTTTCTTGATGTAAATTTGCAGACTCCTCCAATGTTGATTCCTCTCCTGCTACTCAACATTTAATGTTTTCTCTTAGAAACTATAAAGTTTACTCTATTTAAAATACCAAACGAGCAAACATGTTTCCATTACTTCTATTTCAAACTGGTTTATCAAGTTGGCTTAAGTCTATGTACCTTCTGAATTTTCTTGAATGAAATCTATCAACCTAAAATAGAATTATTCAATGCCACTAGTAATCCACTGCTCTTTAAATGTAATGATAATATTCAGGTGTTGGTCTCCAATAGGGAACTTATACTATGGTTCTGACTGATGTGAGTTTTCTGGTAATAAACCTGATTATAACTGAAGTTACTGGTCTTATTTCAGTGGGCCATAAAAAGATGAGAGATTTGATAATGATTTTAAGGAATTACTAAAAATATCACTTATAAGTAAAGTTTTTCATAATATAAAAGAAATTATAGAGCTTATATGGTCTGCAGTCACTAAAATTAAATTCTTTTTTAATATATGTATTGCATACCATACCTTAAAGTTAATGTGCATCCATCAAGGACTAACATTTTGTAATATGTTTTAATGCCTGTATTAGCAATATCAGTTAATTTTCAATTTTAAATTTTGCATCAGTGGCATAAAACATCATATATAACACCTTACAAAACCTAATTTTCATTTCCAATTATATGATTGAGCTTTATCCATCTTAATATGCTGTATTTTTTTTCCTTTTTTGCTTGTTGATTTGTAGGAATTTAAAAATATATTTCAATTTTAAGTCCTTTATCAGCTAGATGTGTTGGAAACACATTTTGTAGCTTGACTTTTCATTTTTTAAGGTTTAATTTTTCATCCAAAAGTTTTTAATTTCAACATAGTCAAATTTGTCAATTATTTCTTTTACAGCAGTGTGTTTATGACTTTATTTATTAATAGAAATGCATAATCCACTTACATTTATGTAGTTATGGATACATTTGAATTTTCCACCATCTCATTATTTGTTTTCCATTTTAATATTTTACTCTTTTCCTAATTTGTGATGAATTAGTAAAATTTCTTAGAGTGCCTCCCCCTTTTTCCCTTATCAGCCTTGGAAACTCTTTCTATCCCCCACTATACAAATATCCATTTAGTTGACAAATACATTTAATCACTTATGCATGTATCTCTCCCTTACTTTTCATCTTCTCTATTAAAGACTAATGGGGTCTCACTTTAAGAAGTACTGTTCTAGTGGCCTCCGGTCTGATCCCTGCCCTCACATTGTTTTATTCCACTATAACTTATAGACTACTACACAGTAAATGTCTTAAAGCACAGCTCTGGCCATATATCCCTTTGGACCAAAAAATAAGCATACAACATCAAACCTTTCATGCTTCACCACTGCCCATTGCTTATAAAAGAAATCTTGAATTCTGAAGCTTGCCATCCAAGAACTTTCATAAACTAATCACAAAGTCTAATGAAACATTTATCAATTCTCCCATTAAATCCTCTCTTTAAACTGCATTGGTTTACTCTTGAATATATTTGCTTTCATTTCTTTGTTTGCTTCATATTCCTTATTTGAAATACCCTTATTTTTCAATTCACGTTTTAGAACCCTAGCTACCTTTTGAATCCTATTTTGTCTTACTTCTGTCATGGAGCTTTCCTAGGTCAGAGCACCTGATGAATCAATAAATTCTACCCCTGAAACTAGCAATACAGTATAAGTTAAGTAAATTGAATTTAAATAAAAACTTTTTAAAAAGTGAGAGAAAGCTACTGATTTTTAAGGACCACTACTATTTTTATTTTTAATTCTTTATGTCATTCCTAGATGTGTTTCTTTTTTTTTTCCCTCAATTCAAGTCATTCTTAAAGGGGCATCACTTCTCTGGGTTTTGGCCGTAGATTTGGGGATGGTTTAGATAAAGGAAGGGAAGTCAAGGCAAAACAAGATCTGAAACTTGTATGACTAAAAATATGCTTCACAAACGTAGGAAATAAGAAACCCAGGAGGAAAAGTAAAATCAAGAGGAAATATTTTCAGCTTTGATTTGGATATTTGACTCCTACTTACTGGTCACTGTTCAGTTTGAAACTGTGATTCCAAAACTCTCGGCAAGATTGAACCCTATATTAACTGGGCCCATAAAATAAAAACAAACTGGTTGTTCATGGAGTACCATTGGCACTGATTATTGAGTTCCACTTGTACAACAGACTGATGAAAGTACCATGAATTTCCAAAAGCACACATTGATAGAGAGCCAAAGAATATTCTGATTTTGGAGGAACTAAAACTCAGAAGACGTGGTTCTTTCCTGGTGAGCTTGAGCAAAGGGAAAGGATTTTTGTTCCCTGTCCTGTCCTTGTCTGAAAGTGGGATGCTGAAGGAGTACCATTGTGAGAATCCTTCCAGTGCTGTGATTGTTTCCAAAAACTGCCACCTGCTGGGGGTAGTGCTCAGCAGATCTGCTCTACAACCCGCTTTCATTCTCATGATAATGATGACAATTTCACACTCTCAACCTAAAACTTGAGATTGCAGTGAAGAATTTCCTGTCTGGCTGTGACTCTGAAGCCTGTGTTTATTCTCTCCTGGTATTTCATCAATGGCCCGGTAGACAAATGCAGTGGAGAGAACTATATGCATTCAGGGGAGAAACAAAAAACACTTGGCCTCCTCACAGATTGCCACTAGGGAGAACTGGGAATCATCGTTCACTCTTGTGAATTTCATGATTGTTTTTAGGGATAATTACAATAAAGTGGAAGCGATATAATAGAAATGGAAGAGACTAACGCATTCATTTTGGTCATCCCACCACATGAAATGAGAAAAATCAAGATTGCTCTTTAAGCATCGTCTCAATGTTAGCCTACAGCTGTGTTTATATATTGCATTAGACAACGCCAGGGATGGAGAGCCCTTCCCTGACAGAGTTGGTGAGAACTTTCTCGTAAAGGTGAGCTGACATGATGCTCGAATGAGAGAGGAAAAGTTTTTAATTTTTTAGTCCTTTGATTTATAAATAGCTGTGTTTACACAGTGATCGATGCATATATATTATGTGTTATTTATATGCACACATAAACTGAAATTTTAAAAATCAAATAGTAATGTGTACATGTGCATGTATGCATAAATATAAATGGCTAGGCGTGTACAAAATGACAGCGCGCCTCTGCACCCTCTCGTGCTTAATATCTCACTTTTGCCTCTGTTTTTTTTTAGTTACAGATTACCTAAGAAATAGACAGTAAAAATATTTTTAGAACCCTTAAAACCCTTGAATTAGTGACAGAGATTCTTATACTTTAAGAGGTATTCACAGTTTTCTGCTAAATTGAGTTACTAGATTTTTAAAAAATGTATTTAGACTTGTGGAATATGAAAGAAAATCCACATATATTTCACTTCCCCAGCAATGTCCTCCACCTTTCTGCCTTTTTACACTGTGGACTGCTTGGTGCCCCTTGTAGCACCTTTATCATTCCCTTTGGCTTGTTTCATGTTTTCCCCCTTACTTCTTATATACTCTTAAGTATTTCTAGTAAATTCCCACGAAGAGAAAAACATTTTGTTTGTTTTTTTTTAATTAATTTATTTATTTATTCATGATAGAGAGAGAGAGAGAGAGAGAGAGGCAGAGACACAGGAGGAGGGAGAAGCAGGCTCCACGCAGGAGCCCGACGCGGGACTCGATCCCAAGTCTCCAGGATCACGCCCCAGGCTGCAGGCGGCGCTAAACCGCTGCACCACCAGGGCTGCCCTGGGTTTTACATTAATCAGAGAGCCATTGCATTTATGTCAGAGAACAAAGCAGACTGAAGTATTGCAGGGTCGCAGGTGTGTACAGAGGAGAACCCACAATGGTTGTATGGACTTCCAGCAGCCTGCACCCCCAATTTGGGCAAACAGAGCCACAGAATATAACATTGCAAGTGACAGCTGCAAGTCTTACCATACAGAGAAGACATACTTTAGTAGAAGTCAACCTGAAATACCCAGTCACCCAACTGGTCTGGCATATTCTTGGTGCTATATAGTTTATTTAAATATTGATTTCATTTGTAACTTCTGCTTCATCTAAGAATCCTAAATTGCTTAGGTTTCAGTTTACTTTAGAATGTCTACTCTAACCCATTAAAGAGTTGATACTGCTTGGAGTTCTGAATATGATTGTAGTCTCAAAGCCAAGATGCTTACCTGGCCTGACTCTCCCCTTTCTTTCTGCTCTCATCTCCTGCTGTCCTCACTCTGGTTCACTGCCCTCCATACCGGCCAGAATTCTTGCAGTTCCTGGAGTCCTTCAGGCAAGTCCCACATCCAGGATCTCTGTCCTCAGATGTCCCTGTCACTCCTCTTCCTCCAACCCTCCATCCTTGCATCATGATTCCCTTCACAGCACTCAGCACTGTTGAAAAGACTACTTACAAATGCACTTAATTTATCTGCTATCACTTGTCTCTCCACTGGAATGGGCTGTTCCATGAAGCACGAACTTTGTCTCCATAAGGATAGAAACTTGGCGGTTGTTGTTATCATTACTTTATTTATTTATGTATTTCTTTATTTTTACTACTGTATCCAGAGAACATAAAGCTCTCCAATATTTTAAAAAATATTTTATCTGTTTATTCATGAGAGACATAGAGAGAGAGAGGCAGAGACACAGGCAGAGGGAGAAGCAGGCCCCATGCAGAGAGCGTGATATGGGACTGGATCCCAGGACTCGATCTCAGGACTCCAAGATCACACCCTGGGCCGAAGGCAGGCACTGAACTACTGAGCCACCCAGAGATCTCCTCTCCAATATTTTTTGAATGAATGGATGGGACTGATTCTGGTCTTGGTAGATATTTATCAGCAATTAAGTATAAGCCAGTAGTGAAAGTTATCGAAGTTCATATCTATATTGAAAGGATAACTAAAGCTGAATTCATCAGTGCATCATGGCATCAGGCTGTGTATTAACTACTTTTTACAGAAACAGACTGTGTGTTTCACTAGGACCATAGACATTTTATGGGAAAACGAAGACCCAGGACAGGGGACTCAGCGCTGTGCATTTGCAGTCGCTCCTAACATTGGCCTGCAGTAACCATTCCTGGGTGGGCTTTGCTTATTAGTTCATCTGATACAAGTTATAAACAAATAATTGAATTCTGTATTCCAAGTCATCATTGCTATGGTATTTGACTTTGAGAAGGGAATACAAATATAAGCTGCTCCCAGATATGCCACATACTGCTATATGCTTTAAATTCTCTAGAGATAAAGTTTCTGTGATTTCCTCTAGTGCAGTGGACCCTCAGCTTTGGCACTTCCTACAACCATAAATCCTGCCAAGTTTCTAGCCAAGTCCTATTTGAAGTGAAGAGTCCATTAGGTCAACATGATGGAAAAGGTCCATTCAGTCCGACTTTTGGTTAAGGTGAAGCTTGTGATTGAGTCCTAGCTACGTAACATAATCATGGCTATGAGCTAAAGCCAAGATATCCCCATTTCCTTCACTGTGAGTCCTAAGTGGAAAAAGGATGTCCTTTGTGTAAAATCACCTTGAAAAGAGAAAACACTCTGGAAAAGAGATTGCTATGAGGTAAAAGAGTTTCCATCAGATAGAAAGGAATTAAGAGGGTATTTAATTATGGCCAGCTGGCTGGCTGGCTAATGCAGTGGAAAACTGAGGCTGTGGAACATCTGGGGATTCTGGGGATTTCTGGAGTCCTAGTAACAGTGTGAAATTTTCTAGAAGGAAAAGCCTGAAGCATACCCATAGCCTGTTTGGTGAGACGACTGGTATGTTTGGGAGATAACTGTGAAAGAGGAGGCAAAATCAATCAATCCCTCAGGAGAGAGTGAAGCAGCTCCCTGAGCCATGATGGGGGCAGGCAAGAGTGTCATCAGCTAAGGGACAGGACAGAGGAGGAAAGTGCATCTTCTTGTGAGCAATAAGTTCTGTTGCTGACCAGCCAAATGGTCCCTGCATCTTTAGATGCCCTTGAATAGCCAAGAAGAAGAGATCGCACCATCCCCTCCCACATAGCACTAACGAAGAGCCCTTTGTTATTTTGTCTCATAGGACAAAAACAAAAATAAGGTACCTAATTCCACTTATGTGATTCTTTTTCATGTAGTTGAAGAAGAATTCATATTTTCTGTTTATAAGCAAAATAAAGCCTACTCAATTTTTCCCCCCTCAGAGGAGTGATTTCCTGGGCTCAAGCAGTCATTTTTGCTACTCTTCCCTGGAATTTCTCCAACATATTTATTATATAAGGCATCGCTTCTAAGGCCTACAGCAGAACATAGGACAGTATTAAAATCCTGTTTGATGAACAGTTACAAAGAAGTGATTTCCTTATGCTTCTACTTCTTTATGCTGCTAGTATGAAGGTTGTTTTTGGATTGCTGACTCATGCTGAATTTGACTTCACATTGACACAGAATGATACTTGCAAAGTCTCGGCACCAGGGCCCTTTTTATTATTTACTCTGATGATAAAGCAAAACCTTTTGAAAATCTGCATCAAACAAGAAAATAAAATGAAAAACCTCTGCATTTATTAAATTATTCTTTTACTATTTTAAGTTTAAAAATTCAACTAGATCTCTAATCAAAATAAATAGTCCAAATAGCTATGATGCACTTACATTATTTTTCCTAATAAACTATTTGTTTTCATCACTTTACTATGAGATTTTCATTAGACTTTTGAAATATCAAAAATAACTTATTGAGATAAATCGAGGAAATTTGTACCGTTGACCTTGAACACCCAGTTATTTTACCACCAAAATGGGTTTATTCAGGAATAACAGAGGAAATGCAGTTTGAGTCAAGCAAGCTGTAGTGAACCACAGGCAAGTCCAGAGAACAAAGGAGAGGAACACCTCATTCAGGAAATGAGGGCTGTTGGGAGGAGCTGTTAAAATTAACAAAAGTCCATTGGAGTAAATTGAGAGTTCAGAGTATGGTGGCTCTTCATTGGCTGAGTTGTGACATCTCTCACCGATTGGGTTGTTGCCAGGCAAAGAGAAAATCTTCCTTCCCTTTGCTGGGCCAGTAGAGTATAGGCATCTTCCCGTTGGGAATACAAGTGTTTCTTCTTGTTGAGTGGTAGGGTGTGAGAGATCCCTCTTTTGGCCTTTGGTTTCATTTTTTTATTATTATTTTTAAGATTTTATTTATTTATTTGAGAGAGAGAGAGAGAGCACGAGCAGTTGGGAGAGGCAGAGGGATAAGCAGACTCCCCACTGAGTAGGAAGCCCAAAGTGGGACTCCATCCCAGGACCCTGGGATCATGACCTGAGCTGAAGGCAGCCTCTTAACCATCTGAGACACCTAGTTGCCCCCTTTGACTTCATTTTAAAAGAAGTTTTATTCAGTTTCACAACAGGTAAAGATCTGCGGATATGCCCTTGCCCACTTTAGAAGTAAGACAGCCCATTATTTTACCAGCAAATGAGTTTATTTGGGAATAGCAGAAGATTTGAAAGTCAGGATAAGCCAGCTATAGTGAAAGCCATAGGCAAGTCTAAAAGCAAAGGAGAGGGACATTATAGAGAAAAAGGAGGAAATTGGAACGGATTGTTTTGAACAAAAGTCTACCAGAGGAAGGTGAGAGTCCAAGGTGATGACAGTTTTTCATAGACTTAGTTGCCAGGCAAGGAAGGAAATGTTCCGTCTTCCTGTTGGAGTGGCAAAGTCATGTTGGACTTGCCAGGTGAGAATCTCTTCCTGTGGAGGTCTGTAACTGACCAAGAGCGGTGGTGAGTGAGGGCTCTCTGTTCTGGCCTCTTAACTCCCATTTCAAGTGAGATTTTTGTGTATTAATTTTCACAATGAAAAATACCTGGTTAGCAGTCTTCAAAACTGTTGAGATCATGAATAGCAAAACAAAACAAAACAAAACAAAAGACTAAAACTATAAAAAAAATCAGAGGGGTCCAGGGAGACAAGACAACTAAATGCAATGTGGTGCCCTGGATTGGATCCCGAAACAGAATAAGATATTGGTGGAAACACTAGTGATTTTTTAATAGACTCTTTAGTTTAGGTAATAATATTTTACTAATGTTACTTTCTTAGCTTTGAAAAATGTACCATGGTTATTTAGAATATTAATATTAGCAGTAGCCAGGTAAAGCCTATTTAGAAACTCTCTGCACCATTTTGCAACTGTTTTATAAATCTAAAATTATTTCAAAATAAGAAACTAATAATTTGAGGGCCTCTGCTTGGTAAATAGGCTATTAAATCAAATCTTCAACAACAATTCTTTTCTTTATGTGGTTACCTCTCTTAATGTAATAGCAAATAGATAATATATTAATGAAAATACCCACTCTTTTTCTTATTATCCATTATCAGATTTATTTCATAGTAATACTGAGTGCCAAAGTGGAAACACTTATGCTTTCCAACTTATATTTAACTCATTTTGACATTTTAATAGAAAATAACTGTAGTCACACAGGATGGTCATTACAGTCAGTGAGTGTGTTTCTGTAGTTCCATGATTATTATAAGTTTTCATTTGACATGATTATGGTTCCTGAGCTATGAGCAATAAAGTGCAAAAACATAGGGGAAAGCATTCTTCTGTAGGAATGAACTTAAACCTTTTTATCAGGGATCTGGTCTCAATTCCATTCAAAGAGAGTCTTCCTACCTCAACTAGGATTCTAAATCCATTAATAAATAGGAGATAAGTATTGAAAATCTATACACATTCTACTTTGCAAATTATATTTTTATTTATATGTCCCAGTTCCTCACATTTCTACTCAGATTCATGTAACTTTTTTCACTCCTTTACAATACTATTACTACTATCACAACTATATCCACTATCAACCACCACTATTTCTGCTAATAATAACAAGATCAAAAGTATGTGTCTTGGTTAGCTTGGGCTACCATGACAAAATACCATCGACTAAGTGGCTTAAACAAAAGACATTTATTTTCTCACAGTTCTAGAGGTTAGAAGTCCAAAATCAAGGTGCCAGCATGGTCAGTTTTTTGGGAGAACCCTCTTCCTGACTTGCTGATGGCCACCAGCTCATCTGTATGCTCCCGTGACTTCTTTTGTATGTGTGTAGGAGCACAGGGAAAGATCAAGCAAGCTCTCTGGGGTTTCTTTTTACAAGGGCACTTATCCCATCCTGAGGCACCCACTCTTATGACCTCATCTAAACCTTCCATCTCTAACCCCATCTCCAAATATCATCACATTGGGGGTGAGGAATCCAACATGAGAGTTTAGGAGGAACACGACTTAATCCATTGCAGTGCTCAAAACCCAGGAGTTTTAGATGAGTGTGAGGACTATGCTTCAAACATATACATTAGATATTTTCTGTGTGCTGTCTTATTAAGTCCTCAAATAGCAACTTCATGAGATATAGAATTTATATCTGATCTGAATTTATAGAGAAGGAAGTTAGGTCTTGGAGAAGTTAAAATAACTTCTGCAAGACAAGGCATTTACAACATAGCAGAATGTGCACTGAAAATCAAGTTTTTCTGGCTAAAAAACTATATTCTATATTCTTAGGCATTAGAATACCCTCAATTGATACAAATGTGTGGGATTTATCCTAATGACTGAGTTGAAATGATTCACCCTGGGCAAAAATTGATTCACACTGTATGTAGAAAGAGTAATTTTAGGAAGAGAGTAAACTTATGCATTTTTTTTTTACTTTTCTTTTTCAGCTGTGTATTAATACATGTAAATAGCTGTATTGGTTAAGAATATCCAAACCATTGAGGAATTAACAGGAACTCACATTCAACAGAGTATTTAGAAAAGTTTGTCTGTTAATAGTATATATAATATAATTGTCATAATTATCAGAATTATTTGAAACCTTTAAAAATATATTGGTACAAGCAATGATTCTTTACAATGTATGTAAATTCCATAATGGCTATGGATGTGCTGAACAAAGTTTGCCGCTAAAAGTGTTTTATCTGTTTTGCGTTGTACTACCTTCTGTTAGTTCATGACTCCTCTGTAGCCTTACAGAGGCATGAGCCTTGTATATTTTGGTTCTATTCACTGTCATGGTAATGCTATGATATAGGCATTATTTTACTTTATGCAAGCTAAGAGAAGGAGGCATGCTCAGAGGGTTCAGTGACTTGCCCAGAGTCACATGGCTCTCACAAGGGGCTGAGCTGGAATTCCAAGTCCAGTCTTTCTGGTTCCACAGTCTGAGTTTCAGAGATCATCAATATATTTATTTTTATTTTTATTTATTTTTTAAAAAATTTATATTGTGGTTCTAATTGTTCTGGCTGTAGAATGTTGGATCTGAATTTTGGATCTGAATTTTGTTAGAATTATGGATCTGAATTTTGTTAGAATTATGTGTCATTAGTAAAATGTATCTTTACAAATGACTTTGTCATGCATGGCAAATTGCACCTACTATGTAAGTTAAAGGAGCCTGAAAGAGGAGCTGACCTTAGGAAGAACCTACTGTGCACAAGGATGTGGACCCATCTTGTTGACTCTTCCCTCTGTCCTAGGAGGTATCCTTTTTTATGAGACATCAAATAATCTGTCTAAGGTTGCACAGCTATAAAATGGCAAAGCCGTAATGTAAATCTACCTGTTAGGTTCCAAAATGTTGGGTAAGGTCATTTTGAGGACATTATCACCATTTGACCTGAGAGCTGGACCTCACTCTCTCTCATTCTTGGAAGGTACCTTCCACCCACCCTACTTGTAGATAGAGACGTTTCAAGCACATAATCTTAAGAGAGCAATGTGTTGTTGAGATCATCTGGACTAAATGTGTGACTGAACCCTATTAAGGCTTCTCAACTTTTAAGATTTGATGGGAGGGTGCTGAGATGTGCTTGTCTTGTGGCCACCCAAGACAAGTCCTGTATGTGAGTTCCCTTGCTCATTAAACTTACTACCTACCAATCTGGGGGGATGGAGGCCTGCCTCATTCTTGGGTATTTCCTTGCCCTCTATGTAAATAGGCCAGTTTCACATTTCACTCAGCGAACTCCTAAATTTGCAAACCAACACCAAGCTTTATTAATTTTTCATTGTACCGAGCTGCCTTTTCTTATATATTTGCATTTTCTAAATTTATTACCTTAAATTTACTTAAAATATAAATATCTTTATAAAGCTTAAAAAGGGGAATGTATAATGCTAAAAAAATCATGTAGAATTGAGTTAAAGTTAAACCGCATGCTGATGTTATATCATAATTAGTATTCACAATTTTTTTATCGTATTTTACTGTGGGGGTGGAGCTCAGTAAGGGACCAACTAGTAAATCACTAATTAGAACACAGTGTGCTAAACCCAAGTGTGAGGATGCCTGGGTTTTAAAAATCTTTAAAAAATAAATGAAATCTTAAAAAAATAAATAAACACAAGTGTGGAGGAAGAACGCCAGGACATCTGAGGGAATAATTTAACCCTTTACTTCCAAGTGTATGTGGGTAGGAATCATGGCAGAGGAGTCGGATCTCAAACCAGGTAGAGAAGAAGAGACACACAGATGTGAGCCAAAGCTCAGGGTCATCCTTCAGATGCTTTTCAAAGCTAATGGGGAGAAGCTAAGAAAGGTAGCAGGAGTAAAGTGAAAGTGTGTGCATTGTTACTCTGTTTACTGATTTTATGGGAAGTCTTTTTTTTTAATTTAATTTATTTGTGTATGAGAGACACAGAGAGAGAGGCAGAGACATAGGCAGAGGGAGAAACAGCCTCCCTGCAGGGAACCTGATGTGAAACTCAATCCCAGGGCCCCAGGATCACACCCTGAGCAGAAGGCAGACACTCAACCACTGAGCCACCCAGGTACCCCAAGGAGAAGTCTTCTATATAATTACTCTTAGAGTGCTTTTTAACATGGGAAACACTGTCTTCTAGTGAGTAATGAACAATGAATGCTCCAAAGAAGTTATATTATCTGGCCAGTATTAGTGAAAAAGAAAGAAAGAGAGAGAGAGAAAGAGAGAGAGAGAAAGGAAGGAAAGACGGAAAAAAGAAAAAGCCATAGTATAGCAACTTTGCAGTTTGAATAAAGAAATGGAAGAGAGAAATACAATGATCAAGGTCTGTGAGTTTTCCTTCGGTGCATTTGTTTATGGCTACAGAGCGTGTATACTCCAACAAAACTGTGCTAAATATTGAAATTTAAAATTGTGGCCAGTTTGCATTTCTAGACCTTTCCAATTACTGAAAGGAGATTCATTTTATTATTTTTGTCTTAAACATACCTGCGGTGGGTGGCTGACAGAGGGGACATCAACTCAAGGTCCTTTATTAATTAGGCCTTTGAAATAAGGGCAAAGTCCAGGAATAATGGTTTGTATGTGTAGAATTAATGGTTCTGCTTTTTATTTATTTATTTTTTTACTAAAGCTGGAATCAGACAGAGGTGTGTTCAAATCCTGACACTGTCACTGTCTTTATCTTAAAATGGAGATAAACTACCTCATGTAGTAGGTAGGGGGATTAAATGTGTATATAAAATTTTAGGTGTATTATGTGTAATAAGCATTTAACAAGTGCTAGTTACTAGAAAGTATAAAAGGGAAGGCAGATTTTTCCATTATAAAAACACATATCTTTCTGTTTTCTAAATTAATATATGAGCATTTGTTCTTTTGGAGTATATTAATCCTCTAAGATGAGTAAATTGTAAAACGTGGTGATTTGTGAAAGAGAAAATTGAGCATTATACAAGTGCTTGATCTTTTAAATAGTGACTGCATTATCATGGAAAACAGAATTTTTCCATCACTGCTATACTGAGATAAATATTTCATATGTATTGACCTCAGATGATTTAATTAGATTAAAGACCAGTGAAGCCAGCACATTGAGAACTTCGTACCATAAAATCTTTTCACAAAAGTCGTTTTTATATTAAATATGTGTTATTAAAAGTTTGCCATAATTTTAATGAATAACCTGGTTAGGACTCAAGAACGGTTCTCTGTCTAAGTACATAAAAGAATTTTTACTTTCAATGGATTAATTGAATAGATAAATTCCTGGCGTTACAAAACTCATGTAAAAAGATAGATGATCAGATTCCTTCATTTGCTTTCAGATTTTCAGACGATGCTGGTTGGTTTTCAAGAAGGCTTCCAGTAAAGGACCCAGAAGGCTAGAAAAATTTCCAGATGAAAAGGCAGCGTATTTCAGAAACTTTCATAAGGTAAGTCACAGTGTTCGGAATCGCTAGGGAATAAGTGGACCCTTGGCATCAACTCATAGAGACATTTCTTTTGATAGATGAAATCCGCAGAGGCAAAAATGCATGACCAGGATAAAATGCCCCTGTTCTGATAAAATGCAAAAGTTATTTTTCTGCTTTATTTTAATCATCTGCTGTAAATGCCAGTGGTACGTTTGCAAAATGAAAGACTCATTTTTATGGCTACTTTGCGAAATGAGATGACTCATAATTCAACTACATCATTTCCCAACATGCTGAGTAGACATTTTCTCTCTGTTCAGGTTAATTGTGCATTTGTTACTTTGATTTAAGCTGTGGGCAATATTTAGGAGATAAAGCTTTGGAGGCTGGTGTTAACCGCACTAATGACTCCGCTAATGTGCGTAGTAGTTGCTGTTTATAGCTTTGCTAAGAAAGGCTCATCAACTATGCTGATGTGTAGGATGTGGCCGTACATTCTATGAATGAAATATCAATTTACAAAGAATTAAAACTATGTAGGATATAACCCTAGAAAGACATTAAAATATGCCATCTAAAGTTGTCTTTGGTGATAACATCAAAATGCAGCGAAGTATTTGATAACTACCCGGAGAATTCATGGCCAGAACTCTGAATTGTGAAGTGGTATTTTTTGTTGATAAAATGCCTCAATAAGCCCAATAAACAATTTATTTTCTCATGGTCGGTAACACTGAGTAAGTCACCCTGAATAATGTAAGGATTTTGTGGACTTTATTTTATGTGATAAGTAGTCCAGTTCCTCCTTTTATTAAAATAGAGTGCTTGCCAGGGTTTGGGGGTGGGAGTGATAAATAGATATAGCAGAGAGGACTTTCAGGACTGTGAAACTATACTTTATGACACCCTAATGTGGATGTATGTCATTAGAAATTTGTCCAAACTCATAAAATGTACAACACTGAGAGTGAAACTTACTATAAAATATGGACTTTGGGTGATTATGTTGTATCAAAGGAAATTTGTCAGTTGAAAGCAAATGTCCCACTCTGGTGTGGGATGTGGAGGATGGGGGTGGCTGTGCATGTGTAGAGGCAGGGGTTGTAGGGAAATCTCTGTACCTTTTCCTCAGTATTGTGAACCTAAAACTGCTCTAAAAAATAAAATTTATTAAAAAAATAGATTTTTCTACAGTAATGTACTAACCAGTTCTATTACATCAATACTTGACAACCATTTTTTTGACAACCATTTATATCATATTTGAAACTATGTCAGAGGGCTTAACATTTGAATTTAACTCTCTATGAGATATTCTATATATTAATGTCGACTTACTGGCAGAGAATCTAAGTTCAAGTTCCTGTCCAGCCACTTACTAGCTCATGAGAGTTTGATTTTCTCATGAGTACGTATTATGTCTCTTTTGAAGACCATTTGAGATAGGATATCAAGGAGCAACCAGCACAGTGGTACCTATTCTAATTATATGAAAAATTATATGAAGTCCCAAGTTATACTGGTATTTTGTATTATGGTTATGATCATGGCAATATTTAAAAACTTTTTATTTTGTTGTATTATTTAATAAATATTTATTTATTTAAATAATTAAATAGTTAATAAATGTTTAACTATGTATTGAAAAACTGCAAAGTTGTGAGATATGAGTCTGTGAACTTTAGTTTTTGAGTAAAATTTTGAGAGACTGAGCATACTGGATACTCTGGATTCCTTGTCAGAGGAATTGCCCACTGGTCAATGGCAGTGAATGCTGGCTGGATGCTGTCCAGACAATATATCTATAGTCTATGCACTCATGACTGGGGTACAATCCTCAAGAAGGAGACAGATCATCCTGGAAAATAGATTGTTGAGAAAGATCAAGAATCTTAATCATTTGTGTATATGTGTGTGTGTGTGTGTGTATGTGATAAGAACATTTTAAGATTGATTCTCTTATCGACTTTCAAGTATATAATACAATATCATTAACTATAGTTACCATGCTGTATAGTAAGTGTCCAGAACTTACTCATCTTACCCTCTAACCATCATGATGGAGATGCTGACTAACCTTGTTTTAATAATCATTTCATAATTTACACATGTATCAAAAGATCACATAGTATGCCTTAAACTTACATAATGTTATATGCCAGTTGTATCTCAATAATAGAGCTGGAATAAAAACATTTTAACAACACTACACAGTGGGTAAGATTGTAGGTTCTGGAATCTAGCTTCCATATTTAAGAGCTGTGTGTACTTGCATACGCTATTTAACTTCCATGTACTTAACTTTTCTCCTCTGACAGATTAAGATTATGATACTTTAACAGATTATAATGCAAAAAGGGTTATGGTAGGGAATAAAATGGTGCTATAAGCATTTAATGAGATTAAATATAACAAGATTCTATTAATGAATTCCATTTTATAGCTAAGTATGTAACTACTCACTTGGCAGATAGTAAATTGTGGTAAACGTTAGCCATTATTAGTTTAGGCTAGATGGGATGGTGACTTGGGTGCAGATGTTAGTGCTGGAGCTGGGGTTGGTAGAAAGCATTTTGGATATGGTTGGTGAACATTGAACATTGAACATATTGAACATATGGTACGTCAGGAGTAGATGTGGAGTGTGAGTGAAAGGTAGGTAGGACTTATGGAGATTCCTGAGTTTGGGCTTGAGCAAGAGAGAAGAGGATGGTGTGATTCATGAACCCAGGAAAGACTAGAAGAGCAAGCTTTGAGTAAAATTCACGAGCCTTCACCGATTGGATGTGGGAGAAATGGAAGAGAGAGGAGGATGTGTTGCCGTCTCTTCCAGACTGGGTGACAGATGAGAGGTCATGCTGTTACAGAGACAGGGATCCTGTGTGGAGGAGGTGTTGTCAGTGGTGAAGAGAAGGCATCCTTGGCATGTTAGATTAGGTATCTTTATGGTACATTCAGATAGATGTTTTCATTAAACAGAGCAGCAGCCAGACTGTGGTGCAGATGCCCAGGTGATGTTAACGTGGGTGTATTATTAATGCCTCTCTGTGAAGGCTTAATCAATGCAAAGTAAAACTCTTTCCTCTAAAAGATGTGGGCTTTGGTACCAGCCTTATGGTCACATTCAGGGTGTTTTACAAGTATTTCAATTCTAAGTTTAACAAGAATTCCAAAACAAAAAAGTTGACACTTGACCAAAAAAAACAAACAAACAAAACAAACAACAACAACAAAAAAACAGCTAATCCAAAAAATGATAGAAAATTATGAAAAGTGGCACTTGAAAGGAAATGCCACGTATAATAAATGTTAAAACAGTAAAATTTATAGTAATTATCAAGAATGTTTAACTGGAACTTCCAATTGAAAGTTTTAACAATTCTAAAGAGAGAATTATTTATGTTACCAAAAAGAAAACTCTGAAGAATACTGACATTTGAAAATAGGAAAGAGAAAAGAAGACAATATCAGAGGCTGTGTGTCCCGCTTTTCCCTGAGGCTTCCCCTCTCTATGGGACACCACTCCAGAGGTCAGATGGCCTTAATTCGTCCAAGCCCTAAACAACCAGCCACTGAGGCAAAATAGCAATCACAAATGTTTGTGATTTTTATCCTGACATATATGTACTTTTGCTTCTGCAAAATCAAGAGTGAACTATCACTTCCTATGTCTTCTTCCATCTGTAGAATCTTGAATCCTTTTTTTTTTTTTTTTTTGGAAATCTATAAATATCTTAGCTCCCTCTGATGGTCAGGTAAATAAAGGGAGATCTCTTTATGAAAAAGGTTAACATATTTAAAAATCTTTCTTCTCCTTTGAGCAATTAATTTTCAGTTCAGATATTGGATCCCCAGAATTGGAAAAAAATTTTCATTTTTCAAGATAGCTTAAAAGAGACTTGTGTGAATTTCTCCAATTGTTCTATTTATTATTAAGTATATTAAAATTATGATGAGTCAGTTATTTTGATATGCACTAAAATCTGCTCTAGCGCTCAATAGCAATCAATCAAAATAATCAATCAAGTGAATGAAATATGTCCAGCTTTAGTGAGGGACTAAATCAATCAAATGAATGAAATATATCCCTTAGTGAGGGACTAAGGATGGAATTATTTCTTGGCCAACTTTAACTTTGTGCTGTGCTCTATCGGAACATACATATTGTAAAGCTTATGAGTATTAATGGTCCCATTTAGACATTTGATATGTTTACTGTGAGAGAGATCTTGCCGCATAAATCAATTTTTATATGAAACTGTTATAAAATGGTATATACTTTTTTTTTTTACTTCTTGGTAGAAAGGAATTTGAAATTCAAATCACTAGCTGCTGAAGGAAGTTATTAAAAATGCATTAGGGTTGAAAATGTAGCTGTATATAATTGTCATAACAGATATTCAAAACAAATTTATCCTCAATGAAAACTGAACTAAAGCAATTTACATAGAATCAGCTAATAAATTTTCCTTAATTTTCTAAGCAGATGAAAAAGAAACAGTTCATAGAAATTTTAATAAAATAAATATGAGTGCTGTCTGTAGGGAGGAAAGTATAAATAAAATCCCCGAGAAGGATGAATGAAGATAGAACTATGTGAATTTTCTGTGATGAGGACTACATGATGCCAGAAAAGCAATGCCTGTATTGGGACCAATCTTATTTCTAACTCCCTTACAACCTGACATTGAAAACATCATTTTGTTCTCTCTGCTTTACCTCTTTGTCAGTATTTATCTTTATGTAAAGCAAACATCTGAGAAACTTGGGGAAAAGATGAAGACATCCTTATGAAAAATAGCCGCCTGGAAATATAACATATCCTTAAAATTAGGAGCAAAACCATAGGTTAGTGTGTAAGCAGCACGGGCATATAGTGTGCTATGTTGAAAGCCTTCATTTGATTCCAGTGGCTGGCTATCTGCTTGGATCAGCACACACTTGGTGTGATGTGAAGGGTGTTCAAAGGTTTGGTTTCTCTTAAAGTATCTGCTGGAAGGTCCCAGAATAATAATCATTTACATTAGGGTATAATATTCATTCATTTGTTCATCCATCTTTTATCTCTTATCTTGAAGAGATCTCAGTTGTTGTTGTTTTAACATAAGCTCCTGTTAATATACACATTGGCTCCTGAGACAGTGACATGTTAACCCATGATCATTTATTTATAACTTTTAAAAGATTATATTTATTTATTTATTCATGAAACATGCAGAGAGAGACAGGCAGAGACATAGGCAGAGGGAGAAGCAGGCTCCATGCAGGGACCCGGATGTGGGACTCGATTCCAGGACTCCAGGATCATGCCCTGAGCCAAAGAAGGCAGATGCTCAACCATTGAGCCACCCAGGCGTCCCCCATGATCATTTATTTATTGCTTTATTCATATTATCTGATCACATGCTAATGATTCAGAGGAGATTCAAAAAATGGAATATGAAAAGTTGTTTTTTTATGTAGGATGAAAAGAAGAGGTAAAATGCCCATGGCAGGATGCATCACCTATGTGGTGTCTCTGAACAGAGATAGGTGGGTCATGAGAATGGGCAACTCTAAAGCCACGATGAGCAAGAGAGATCAGGTGTTCAGACTCTCCTCACATGGAGGGCATCAGAAGTTGTGATTTCATAATAATAGGGAACTCCCGGAGTTAAACTTGACCTTTGTAATATTTGAATCAGGTCCATTAAAATTTTACAACATCTAAGATATCTCCAATAAAAATCACTCTGTGCAGTTTAAGGATGCACGGAAAGTAGATCACTCAGCAATCAGAATTTTTGTTTATCGCCCGTTGCTCCATAACAAATATCTGTTCACTGAGAAAAAAGAAATCAGACTTTTAGAAAATATCCATTAGACTGACTTAGAGTATATAAAAGTATGATTTATGTTAGCAAAATTATTGTCTTTATTTGACTTTTAAAAACTATCCAATTGTGTGTGAGGCAATCATCCATAATGGTATTACATCAGAAAAAAAATGTAATATGACTTAATATCTTTCTCTCATTCTACTATCTGTAAAATGCAAATAATACCATAGCTCACAAAGTGAGATGATAATTTCTTGTAAGATAATAGGTAACATGTAAAACAACTATGGTTGTACAAGTCGCTTCTGCCTCAGATTTTGCATCTCTGAAACCAGGGAAATAATTCATACCAACTTCAGAAAAGTTTTGAGACCAATCTGCATGATAAAGTAACTTGTAACTTCAAACATGTCATTGTACGTGGTAAATCAGATAGTATTTTGAGAAAAAATATTCAATCGCACAACCCTATTATGACTATTTCCATCATTTCTGAAGCATTTTTACATGTATTTAATGGATTTAGATCCAGTGCTCTTTATTATTTCAGAATACATTTCTGGTTTTTTTTAAAAAATCTCTCTTTCACCCCGTCTGGCTCATCATTCAGTATCTGACAGATGCAACAGGAGACATGCTTATTGCATCATGTTCACTGAGGATAAATTGTTTTTCTGCCATTTGTGGAAAATCACATATTATTCCACAAGTAATGAATGCATATTCATTTACAACTTACGACTTGAAAAATATTTCAGTGAGAATTTACTCTTGAATTAATACTTTTACCTCACTATAGATATCTATCTAGAAACTTTTATAAATAGCAGTGCTGTTTTTCATATTTACTTAATTTATGTAATATTGAAAAAATCAAAGCCTTTATACTGCTAATACTTCTACAAAAAACAAAAATAAAATTTGAATATGCCATTGAAGTTCCAAGATTACAGATCAGTAGCAGCCACTAAACTGATTTTATTGGTTAGAGAACAGGTTCTTAATGTAGGGAACTGTGGGCTTTGAGATTCGGTGAAATCGCTTGTTTTGGTGATAGCTGGTGCATTGCTTCTACTCAGTGTCATTGTCACACATAATTTGACCTCCTGAAGAAATGATGGAATTCTTGCTATCTAGTGTTCAGGGAAATAAGATTTTTTGTTTGTTTTATTTTGTTTTGTTTTGTTTTGTATTGACAGAGAGACTTGAGAAAGAGAGCTTGTGTTTGCTTAAAAATGCAACTATTTTCTCCTACTTCTCCTCTTCTATAATCTATCTTTTAATCGAGTTAATCATATTACAAATCCAGTGTACTAGAAAATTAAATTTTAACCTGATTTGCAGTGGCCTGGAAGTTTCCATTAATCCCTTCTATCCTTTTGTGAAAGGATTGTCTTGGTGTAGTGGAGATGGTCCCCGGAAGCTTGGGGCTGCCATAATACCCTCCTGGTTTTCGAGCTGGTTCAGCCAACTCTGACAGCAGTCCAAAAAGTCAACTTTTCTGTGTTTAATTCCAGTTCCAAATTTTTGCAAATAAACCAATGTAGTTGGACCATCATTATTTCCAAGGGTTGCAGTTCCCCATCACTAACAGTAATTATAGTGCAGTTTTCATTTTCTACTGTTGTGTAACAAATCACCACAAATTCAGAGGTTCAAAAAACACCTGTTTATGAGCTCACCGCTCTGTAGGGCAAAAGGTGTAGTATGGCTGGTTTCTCTGCCTGGGGTTTCACAGCCCTGAATTTAGTTGGACTGAGTTATCTGGTGGCTCTAGAGAAAAATCTGCTTCAAAGCTTCTAATATAGTTGGTGACTTTAGTTCCTTAGAGCCCCACGACTCGACACCCCTGTTTCCTTACTAGCAAGGAGGGACTGCTCTCAGAGCTAGGGGCTACCTGACATCCTTGATATACGGGGTTCTTTCCCTCTCCAGCACAGAGATGGCACAACAGGTTTTTTTCAAGCTTTGGCTCTGCCTTGTCTTCCATGACCAGCTGGAGAAAAAAAAATTCTGCTTTGAGAAAGTTCCCATGACTAGGTCAGGTACACCTGGAGTAGCTGTGTTGTGATCTAACTTGAATGGTTTACCATTTAAATTTGGGGTTCTTTTTGTTTTGTTTTGTTTGTTTTTGTTTTTGTTTTTAATTTTCATATTATTTTTAATTTAGGAGGGAGCTTTTTAGGTTGGAAGAATGAGAGAACTACTTTTCCCTCACAATGTATGGGAGGTATGTACATGAAAGGCATTCTATTATGCGAAGCCTGATGAGACTGACATTTTAAGCTTGAGGCTTGATTTAATTTAATTTTCTGCTAATTCAGCATCCATTTGTAACTCACTTCTTCCTTTCCCATTGCCACCATAGAGATGGGGGAAAAAACCCAGATTACCCCTTGTTTACACTTCCCGCAGTTAGAAAGGTATGTTGCTGGCCAATGAAATAGAAATTTAAACCTGTTAGAAGGTATAGAAAGGATTTTGTGTGCTGATATGGCCAGCAATGTCCCGTATTCCTTGTTTCCTACATGAAAAGCATGATGGTTGGAAATGCAGCAGCCATTCTGTGCCCATGAGGAGATGGGCATAAGAGAAATGGGAAGAAGAACAAATATTTGAGCTTGAGATGCTTTCTCATCAAACCACTGGACCAACAGTAATAACTGCCTCCTTCAGAGTTCTTATATGAAAAAAATAGGTCCTGTTTGTTCAGATCAGTGTCTAGCAACCTTTCATCTGTAAAGGACCAGATAGTAAAAATTTTAGGCTCTACAAATCCTAAGGTCTCTTTTGTAATTCTTCAGCTCTGCACCAGAGACGTTGTGTAAACAAATGGCTGTGGCTGAGCTCTCATAAAACTACTTACAGACGCAGGTGGTAGACCAGATTTGGCCCGGAGGCCACAGTTTGCATTTCCAGATTTTAATCACTGGAAATTGGATTCTTCTATTACCTGTATATATTTTTGTTTTCTTTTAAACAAAAGATAATAATGCTGGGTATTATGGCTAGGTGCTGTAAGTGTGTAGATAAACCTCCAGCTCAACATGATTGGTAGTTAACTAATGGATCGTGCCTAGAATTGGTCTCATAAGTTTAGGGAAGTAACCATAATCTCCTTCAGCTTTTCTATATTCTTTGGAATGGATGTGTATTAATGATCATACCAATACTCTTTTCCCTCTGTGTCAGGTACTCAAGGAGCGTAATTGGACCTATTAGTTATGTTAAGTGGTATCATATACCAAACCATAGACAGCCAGGCTGAAAACTAATTCAGAGCATGGGTAAATTACAATAGGCATATGACTGTTAATAATGGTTGACTTGTTAGAATTTCACACTTCTTTCAGCTGACTTGTTTTGGGGAGGTGTCCTTCCCTCCTCGCTTCTCTCCTTCACCCCTCTCTCTTTCTGTTTCAGCTGCAGATTGAGTTAATTGTATTACTTGATGGCTGCTATCATCATCCCTTTCTGGAATATTTGATCAGTCTATTTCCTTCCCATCCTTAACCTCGTCTATCTCCCCTTCTCTATAGATAATCATTATAATAAGTTTGATGGGAAACTGTAGGATTCTTATAAATGTGTACTGTTGATTCCTTGAACATGTACTGCATTGTTAATTCACTTAAGTACTGTTGTATTATAACGTATTGTGTTTCTTATTTTTATTCATGTTGCATTATGGCTTTTAAGACCCATTTGCATTTCTGTATGTCCATTTTGCTAGTTGCTTCTAACTGCTACATGATACCCCATAGTTTGCATCCATTATATTTTACTTTTCCATTTTCCTAGTGACAGGAAACTAGATTGCTAGAACTTCTCATTATCCCAAACAATACTGTAATTACATTTTTTACTGTGTTTTTATGATTCAATGTGAAAATTTTTCTGGGGTCTATAAAAAGAATGAGATCACTGGGTTAAGGATATATGAATCCTTAAATATGTACTGCCAGGTGACTTTCCAGAATGCATCTCCATTGTTCACATCTATTGGATGTGTGAGGGTTCTGTTCTCACATTCTTATTGATACTTTCCATTGTTTATTGACCTCTCCAAATCTGACAAGTGTAATGTGGTATGCAGTTGTGTTTTAATGTACATTTTTCTATTCCCAAGTAATTGAAAATTTCTCCCTATCTCTGTTTGCTTTGGGGGTTTGTTCTTAGAGGAATTCCCCAATTATATCATTTGTCTACTTTCCTTCCAGAGTTCCTGCATTTTTCTTGCTATTTTGTAAGGTTTCTTTGTCTATTCTAAATATGAGATTACTTTACTAGTAGACATTGTAAATAATTTCTCACCCCTGTCATCTGTCACTTTATGGAGTCCTGCATTAAACACAGATTTGCAAATGTGGATGTTTTCAAATTTTTCATGACTTGGGCTTCATTCAGTCCCTTTCTTACAAAATACTTACTTACCCCATAGATCATGAAGATCCTATCTTCTATTTTATTCAGTTAGCATTATAATTTTGCCTTTAATATTTTTGCCTTTCATCTATCCGGTATCCAGATTTGTATATGGAATTAAGAATTCTATTTTTTTAAAAAATACGTAGGGGGTCAGTTTTCACTTGTCCATTCATTGAACTTTCTATCCTTTCAGTCATTATGGTGCATACATTACACACACACACACACACACACACACACACACACACACCTTTCTCTGGTTTCTCTATTCTGTGCCGTCTACTTGTTCTCTCACTAACATGCTTCCTGTTTTATTTATTTATTTATTTAAAGATTTTATTTATTTATTCATAGACACACAGCTAGAGAGAGAAGCAGAGACACAGGCAGAGGGAGAAGCAGGCTCCATGCACGGGGAGCCTGATGTGGGACTCGATCCCGGGTCTCCAGGATCAGGCCCTGGGCTGCAGGCAGTGCTAAACGGCTGCGCCACCGGGGCTGCCCGCTTCCTGTTTTAAATTACCATGGTGTCACACTATGCTGGGACATTTGGTGCGGCATTTGTTCCCCCACACACTTGGCTCTTGTTTTCTGAAGTTAGTTTAGCAACTTATCTCGGAACATGTAATGCCCTCTTTTTACTCAGCTTCTCTTTTAAATGTTAAATTTTTCTGCAACAAAATCCCTCGATACTTTACAGTTTTTCTTGTTCTTGGGAAGGTATGGTTTTATTTTCTAATTAATGATTATTAGTGTAGAGAAATCCTGTTTTTTTTGTGTGTGTTTACTATAATTGACAATATTGCGGAATGCTTTGGTTGTTTCTAATAGTTTATTTTTCTGTTGACTCTGGTTGTGTTTATATGCCAGTAATCATTGCCTGCAGATATTGATAGTTTCATTTATTTCTTTCATGGTCATTTCCTTTCTTTTTTTCCTTTCCTTATTCTCCTGACCTGTTTACATTAAGACTGTGATAGGAAAGCATAGCTCCCATGTTTCCACTAATAAATGAAATGTATCTAATACTTGTGCATGAAATAAAATATTTTTTTGGTATTTAACCTTTCAAATGAAGAAAATTCTTTTCCATTCTTGATAAAGTAAGAGTTATTTTCTCATAAAAAATACTGAACTTTATCAATGATGTAATTTTTTATTGGCTGGGGTAATCATGGGATTTCTCTCATATAGTCTGTCAATTTTGAGAGATACATTTGGACACTTTCTGATGTGACCCATACTGTTACTCCTGAAATAAACCTTACTTGCATGTTGGGATTTGTTATTCATTAATAAGTAAAATGTAGCCATATGACTTTTTTGTATTTTTCATATCTTATTTTGGAATCAACATTAGCCCAGACTCAGAAAGTGAAAGCAGGTTTTTGTCCTTTTCTTTTCTCCTAGAATATCTTGCAGAGGATATTAATTAAGCCTACCTTGCAAGTTCGGTAAAACTCAGTTCTAGACTCAAGTCTAGATATGGGCTGTTAGGAGATGAGTATATTGTTTTGTTCAAGTTTTCTAACTTTTTTCCTGCAACCATTTTGGCATTTTATGTTTTTCTAAATATATATCCTTTTATCTATGTTTTCAAATTAATTAGTATTCATTTGTTTGCAAGGTTTTTATTATATTTATTAATATTTAGATTTTGTGTGTTCATTTTTTCCCTTTCTATCTTGTACTTAATTCATCTCCACCTTTTCTCTTTTTTCTTTCATCTAACTTGCCACAAGTCTCTTTTATTAATCCTTTCATATGGACCTTTTCTTATGTGAAACTTCTCATTTTTTTCTTCATAATTTCTGCCATTGTCTTTATTATGTCTTTATTTATTGAAATGCTGTTGCTTTTTTTTAACTTCATCTATTGAATGCCTGAGTTCTTTGTTTTCAACCTTTTTTATTCATAAAAATATTTTTAAAACATGTTTTTTATGCACTTCTTTTTCAGTGTCTAAAGCACTGAAACACTTATATGAAACAATACATACTAAGATTTGTATGTCTCTCAAATCTTAGCATGTATTGTTTCATTAAAATGTATTGTGTAATTTAACTGGTAATTTCCTTTTTAACTCAGATAGTCCTAGAAATATGTTATTTACTTTTTATGTGTATGGAATATTTAATCATCTATTATAAATTTTAGTTATATTGTATTACAGGTGTATAATGTAATTTGTATAGTTTGGATCATTTGAGTTTACTAATACTATTTTATTATATGAACCTGTTGATTTTTTTTAAGATTTTATTTTATTTATTCATGAGAGACCCAGAGAGAGAGAGAGAGAGAGAGAGAAAGAGAGAGGAGAGACACAGGTAGAGGGAGACACAGACTCCATGCAGGGAGCCCAATGCAGGACTCGATTCCCGGACTCCAGGATCACACCCTGGGCTAAAGGCAGGCGCCAAACTACTGAGCCACCCAGGCATTCCAATACCTATTGATTTTTATAAATAACCCAAATGTGCTAGAAAAAAGCATGTATTTATTTTGTCATTGATAGTAGGTGTGAGTGTGTAGGTCTGTACACACAATGTGATTTGACTCTATTAATTTTATTTGGCAGAACTTCCATATCTTTGCTTATGAGTGATTTACTATTTAACTTCCTCATGAACTATCAGATGATTTTGTCACCTGTGATTATAACTTATTCTTTTTAAAATTGGTTTATATATCTACTGTACATATATAAAAAATATATATTATATATGTATGTGTATCAGTGTTCCAGAACCACTTAGGACTGGATACAAGAATGCAGTGCACTACTTTTAGCAACTGTTACCTTGCCTGAGACCCCAATTTGTTGAGATGCCCATGCAGCCATAATTTGAACTATTCACACAGGGTCTTAACATTCAGGTAGTTTTTCTTGACCTTTTCTATCTTGTTTCCAGTAGGAGCCCTGCTTATGACACTTCTGAAGGTTGATGTGTGCTGATAGGGTTTGTACCTACTTATAGATAGCTTTGTGTCCTTGAACAGCCACAATGGAATTTTTATAGCAAAGGTCCCTAGGGCTGTTGTCAGTTGTTTTTTCATGCCACCAGCATTTGACCTTCTTTTTTTTTTTTAATTTTTATTTATTTATGATAGTCACACACAGAGAGAGAGGCAAAGACATAGGCAGAGGGAGAAGCAGGCTCCATGCACCGGGAGCCCGACGTGGGATCCGATCCCGGATCTCCAGGATCGCGCCCCGGGCCAAAGGCAGGCGCTAAACCGCTGCGCCACCCAGGGATCCCTTGGCCTTCTATCTATACTACTTTCCATCTCATATCTAATGGCAAATCAGCAATCCTGGTCAACTCATGGTAATTCTTCCCAGCTGTCAGTTGTATACAGCTAACAGTGAACATCTTTGTTCCACAGGTAACTTTTCCTATGTTTTGATTTCGAAAACACCAACAAAAGGCAGATTTTCAAAAATCTCAATTAGTATAATTACTTGCTTAAATATTAGTGAATTTTCTGATCCCGGTGAAAATTACCAACAAGTCTAAGATTATAGAACCTAGAGGAAGTTTTGGCAGAGACCTGTTTGGTTTGTTCGAAGAGGTCGGACAGGAGATTCCTTCTAATTCTGCTTTAAGAAAGAGAGTGGGCATCACCTACCATCTTCTCCAGTGCCTTTCACCTGGACATTTCAGGCTGATGGCAGATTCTGCATGGTGTTTCCTGTTACTGTGTCCAAACCCATGAAATCAGGTTATTACTGGATACATAGAGACCATAAATAAGGACAGAATAAGGCCCAAATCTCTGGATCAGTCAGAGCCTTTCATTTGGACCTTTTAAGTGCCCTTTTGGCATGATTTTCTCCATGCCTCCTTACTAAGACCCTAACTTAAAGGGAATAAAAATCCCAAAGCAGAGGAGCTCACCAACTCATTATCAGGTCAGCCTCACTGGTAGCCCCCATCAAATATCAGCAAATGATTTTTCTAAAAAACAATGCTTTTTCATGTTCTGTTACCTTATCGCTGCATTTGCTCCAGGTTGCCAACACTGACAGAGCTCATTGGCAAAGTGTTCCTGCCTGAGTGGAAGTCTGTCTCCCATTTGCTTGGCCTCTAGGGGAGCCACATCATGGAGCTGTGTGACCTTTTGATTAATCACGAATTAAAAAAAGAAAAACATTTTTAATACCTTTAGGTGGGTCATGATAAACAGAGGGGTATCCTTGATTTTTAAGAAACTATTCTTATTAGAGAAATTGGGTCATATACAAACTTTTGTGATTTTGGGGTCATTTGTAACTTCAATTAAGACTACTAACTTTATAACAAATGGAGCCATTTATGTTCAAATAATTCCATTTAATTTTATTAGTTTCCTAGGACTGGCCTAACAAACTACCACAAAGTTGGTACTTAAAATGACAGGAAGTTATTTTCTCACAGTCCTGGATGCCAGAAGTCAGAAATCTAAGTGTCAGAAGGGCTGCACTCCTACCAAATTATGATGGGAGCAAGCCTCTTCTGGCCTCTGATGGCTCCAAGTGCTCCTTGGCTGTGGCAGTATCACTTCAGTCTCTGCCTCCACCTTCACATGTTCATGTCCACTGTGCCCTGGACTCAAAGCTCCCTCTTCTCTTCTCATGTGAGAACACTTGTCATTGGATTTAGGGCTGGCTCTGACTCCAGGACAATCTCCTCCAAATCCTAATTCAATTACATCTGCAAAAAATCTTGTCTCGGGATCCCTGGGTGGTGCAGCGGTTTGGCGCCTGCCTTTGGCCCAGGGCGCGATCCTGGAGACCCGGGATCGAATCCCACGTCGGGCTCCCGGTGCATGGAGCCTGCTTCTCCCTCTGCCTGTGTCTCTGCCTCTCTCTTGCTCTCTCTCTCTCTGTGACTATCATAAATAAATAAAAAAAAAAAAATTATAAAAAAATCTTGTCTCAAATAAGTAACATTCAAAGGTTCTGGGGGTTAGGACTTTGATATATCTTTTGGAGGCCACTATTCAACCCCATAGAATAAAGAAGAGATTTAATTTTGTTCATTTGCTAAGAAAAGTCATAGTAACTGCCTAGTTGCTATTATGTCTGTGTAGTAAAACTGTGGCTCTCAAAATACGAATGGTATTATAGCCAACTGAGCTGTTTCATGCCTTTCTGTTCTTCGAGTCAGTGAAACATATTGTTAGACATGCTAAATTTAGACTGGGGAGAGAGGGGAGAGGTTGAAAGGGGAAGAAGAGAGGGAGGAGAAGAGGAAGAGGGACAAAGGACAGAAACAAGTACATAGACTTCCTATTTTAGGGCATATTTTCTTATGTATTCACTTTTTGCACTTCTTAGATCTGAAAATAGATTATCTTTATGTTTAAAATAGACCACTTGAAAATAATTTAGAGGTCATAAGGTAGTGAGTTTCCTGTTATTCCTTGTCATCCTTACAGTTTGAGTCTCTTTTGTAGTTGAATTCACCTTCCTGTAGTAACTTCTTGATTAGCAATTATTTGCCATTAACAAACTGCATAACACTCAAAGCAATAACAATTGCACACATTGGTGAAAAGAGCACTAGTCAGGGAAACAGGAGGCATGGCCTGGATTCTGGTCATCACCTTAACTAACTGCGATGGCTGCCCAGAGAGGGATGGCCATTTCCACCATTAGATGAGGAAAGCTCAACAGTAGGTTTGCTTTATCAGTTAGAATGTTTTTGGCTGCAAGTAACAGAAAACCCACATCAAACAACTTACAGAAGAGTATTATTACGTATGACAGCAGGTCTAGGAAAAGACACTGGCTTTAGGACTGATTGATTCAGTAACTCTTGCTCAAGAATGAAAATTAAAGATCTGTTTTCCCTTTTATCTCTACTTTGCCACCTTAGGATCACCTTCATCTTTAACTAGTAGAATGACAGGTATAGCATTCCTGAATTATGACATCCAGGCAACATCCACTGGAGAGGAGGGATGCCTCTCTTTTTGCCTGAGGCTACATCCCTATCAGAAAACATTCAACAGAAACCACCAGAAAAGTTCTGTGCACACATCATTAGTCGTGTTTAGGTCATATCCTCTTTCCTAAACTGATCATGGGCAAGGAAACCATCAGCCCAAGAATAACAAGTTCTACCATGGTACTTTGGGTGAGAGATTCCCACCAGGGCACTTGAGCTGCATGTTGCAAAGGCAGATAGCTGGACAAAATCAGGTTCTAGTAAGAAGGAAAGAGCTGGAACTGGATGCTGTGTACACAGCCAATGGTGACTATTCTAGTTAATTCCAGTTCTACTATAATTTTATCTATAACCACTCTTTTCTAGATGATGCATTTCATAATGTGGTTTGATATTTCATAATGTGGTTTAATATGAGAGACTTTAAATTTTTCAAAGACATAAAAAACAAAGCTTATAATTATTGTTAACACACATGCTGTGATAGTCAAATTGTAAACGTTGGAGGAGTATATCACAGCACATAATATCAGATCACAGAGACATGAGAGCTCAAAGAATGAATTATATTGATTTTTTTAGTGTTACACATTCATATTTTTCAGTGATAGACAAATATAAAGAAGCAGCTCTTGGAAAATTGAAGTAAATTCTACTAGAGAGAGACAATTATAAAATTCCTTTGCAAATATTGTCACCCAAGTATTGGTGTGTACAATGTATAGGGTAATACCAATATTTAAATTCTTATTATGAAAGCTTAGGACTTAAGCATGGAGAGATTGAGATTTATTAATTGTAATAATTTTAAAATTTAATAAAATACCCATCTTCTTTTCTTACTAGAAAAATAAAAGTTCCCTATTCTAATAAAGTGACAGTGAATAAAGTTAAATAAATAATAAGTAATAAAGTTAATAAAATAAGCATTTTTAAGCCAATATCTATAATGTACAATTTTAGTCTCAAAACAAAAACTTTGACTTAATTAAATAGCCATGGATTAGTAAAATACCTGGATTAATAATAATTATTAGTAACTTAATAAAGGAGAATGCAATTTATTTTTAATTCATTTGAATCTACTTTTAAAAAGTCTGAATGTTAACTTTCTTTCACTTTTCAAAATATAGTTAGATTTATAGAAAGAAATTGAGCATTTAAAAAGACAAGTATCTAATCTTAATTGTCATGACAGTAAATTGATAAAAGGTACTTTAAAACTCAAAATAATTTCAGTGTATATGCCTTTTTCACCTTGATTCTTTTTTTAATAATATAATTTTATTTATTTTATTTTATTTATTTATTTATTTTTATTTATGATAGTCACAGAGAGAGAGAGAGAGAGAGGCAGAGACATAGGCAGAGGGAGAAGCAGGCTCCATGCACCGGGAGCCCGACGTGGGATTCGATCCCGGGTCTCCAGGATGGCGCCCTGGGCCAAAGGCAGGCACTAAACCGCTGTGCCACCCAGGGATCCCATTGATCCTTGATTCTTTACTCACATTTTAATTGGATTATTTGGGGGTTTTGTTTGTTTGTTTTGTTTGTTTGTTTTTTGCTATTGAGTTACATGAATTCCTTGTACATTTTGCATATTAATCTCTTAATTGGTTTGCAGATATTTTCTCCCAATCTATAAATTGCTTTTTCATTTTGTTGATTATTTCTTTTTCTGTGCAGAAGCTTTTTTATGAGTATCATATAATTTCACTTACATGTGGAATCTAAAAAACAAAACAAATGAATAAACAATCAAAAAGTAAAATCAGACTTATAAATACAGAGAAAAAATTGATGGTTGTTATAGGGGACAGGGATTGGGGAGGGCAAAATGGGTGAAAGAGAGTGGGAGATACAGACTTCCTGTTATAGAATGAATAAGTCACAGGAATAAAGGTATAGCACAGGAAATATAGTCCATGGTACTGTAATAGTGTTGCATGACAAATGGTAGCTATACTTCTGGTGAGCATAGTATATGTATAGAGTTATTGAGTCACCATTGTTGGATACCTAAAACTAATGTAACATTGTATGTCAACTATACTCAAATTAAAAAATAAATAAAAATAAAAAATAAAAATGAAGTTTAAAAAAATGCTTCCAAACTCACTTTTTAAGTTCAACATCACCATGATACTAAAAACAGATGAAGACACCACAAGGAAAGAAACCTACAGGCTAATATCTCTGATGAACATAGATGCAAAAATCCTCCATAAAATACTAGCAAACCAAATTCAACAACATGCCCGAAAGACTACATACCATGTCCAGGTAGGATTTATTCCTGGGATGCAGATTAGGTTTAATATATGAAAGTCAATCAGTGTGATACATCGCATTAACAGGATGAAAGATAAAAAAATATAGTTGTCTCAGTAGATGCAGAAAAAGCATCTGACAAAGTTTAACATCTAATCATGATTTTTTTAATCATGATTTTTAAAAAAAACCTCTCAACTAAATATGTATAGAAGAAAATTTCTTTAACAAAATAAAGATGTTTATGTAAAGCTCACAGCTAACATCATAATCAGAGGGGGGAAACTGAAAGCTTTTACTAAGATTTAGTACAAGGCTGAGATGCCCACTCTCACCACTTCTATTCAACATACTACTAAGTACTAAAAAGAGCAATTAAATAAGAAAAAAAAATGAAAGGCATCAAAGTCAGAAAGAAAAAGAAAGAAAAGAAAAGAAAAGAAAGAAGAAAGAAAGAAAAAGAAAGAAAAGATAGAAAGAAAGAAAGAACAAAGAAAGAAAGAAAGAAAGAAAGAAAGAAAGAAAGAAAGAAAGAAAGAAAATTATTTCTGATTGCAGATGACATGATCTTAAATGTAGAAAATCCTGAAGACTGTATTAAAAAAAAACTCTTAGAACTAATAAATGAATTGAGTAAAGTTGCAGAGTACAAGATTAATATACAAAAATCAGTTGCATTTCTTTATACCACAGCGATATCTCCAAAAACTGAAATCAAGAAAACAATCCCATTTATAATTGCATCAAAAAGAATAAAAACCCTTAGAAATAAGTTTAACCCAGGAGGTGAAAGATCTGTCACTGAAAACTGTAAATCACTGATGAAAGAAATCGAAGAAGATATGAATGGAAAGGTCCTGTGTTCATGGATTGGAGGAATTCATATTGTAGTATTGCCCATACTACCCAAAGTGATATATAGATTCGATGCAATCCCTATCAAAATTTCAGTGATGTTTTCCACAGAAACAGGAAAGAAACAATTTTAAAATTTATATAGAATCACAAAAATCCTGCATAGCCAAAGCAGTCTTGAGAAAGAACAAAGCTTTAGACACCATACTTACTCATTTCCAATTATTTTTGTAAAATATAGTAATTAAAAGCTATAGTAATTAAAACAGTATGGCAATGACATAGAACAATAGAACAGAATAGAGAGCCCAGAAGTACAGTAAATACTTTTATATACGTGAAATATATATATATCTATATATATATCTATATATATGTATTTATATGAAACAAAGTATATATGGTCAACTAATTTTCAACAAGAATTCCAAGAACACCAGCAGGGAAAAGGACAGTGTCTTTAATAAATGTTGGGGTACACCTGGATGGCTCAGTGGTGTCTGCCTTTGACTCAGGGTGTGATCCCATGATTCCGGGATTGAGTCCCACATCAGGCTACTACAATGAGCCTGCTTCTCCATCTGCCTATGTCTCTGCCTCTCTCTGTGTCTTTCATGAATAAATGAATAAAATATTTATAATAATAATAATAATAATAATAATAAATGTTGGGAAAGCTGTATATGTATATCAAAGGGATAAAACTGAATCCGTCTCTTACACAATATGCAAAAATCAACTCAAAATGAATTAAAAACTTAAAGGTAAGAGCTGAAACCATAAAATTCCTAGAAGAAAACATAGAGGAAAAGCTACCTGACATTGTTCTGGGAAATGACTTTTTCTTGTTTTGTTGTTTTTTGTTTTGTTTTGTTTTAAAATGACACCAAAACGTCAGGCAATGAAAACAAAAATTAAAAAGTGGGACTAGAATCGTTGTATTTTTTACCACCCTGGACTAGCCCATATAAGTAAATAAACAATTACATATGCTAATTTTGTGTCTGTTTTACTTAAGAGTGACCTTGATGAAAGTAAAAATTACTTTTATGAAATCTAGATCCTTAAGTACATCTTTTCAATATTCTGTTGGAAAAAACATGGTGAGAACTCCTAAAAAACATATGCTACGTAGTGATGTACAGTGGTTATCCCCAGTAGGAGCACAGGTGTGATTGTTGAAGTTATAAGCAAAATAGTTCATTTCTTTTCAAAGAACACCTGATATAATGATGGTCATTGACAAACTATGGTCATTCAGATTTAAGTGTCAGACATTTTCTCAAAAATGAGCAAATGAACCTGTCTTTTAGGAAAATGACTGACAGTTTTTATTAATCATGCTAAAATCTAAGTTTTCAAGTGAGAATTGGGGAATTGCATTTTTGAGCTTGACAACTTCTCAGAATTTATGGATTTTTCAATGGAAATCAAGGTTGATATTAATGAATATTTTTAAATTAATAATGAAATATGGCAATGTAGGATCTTCATAAATCAGCAAACCAATATTTTGTCAACGATGAAAGTTGAAAATAGTTCTATGGATTTTAATACAACAGAATGTAAAAGTGTATGACATGACCCCATCTGACAATAACCTTTAAGAAAGCATTTTATCAAGTTTGGAGATAGAATCAAAGAAGAATATCCATAATTGTTAAACTGCTCTTAAATTATTCTTCCCTTTTATGACCTCCTGTCTGTGTGAGGCCTTGTTTTCTGTATATGCTTAATCAAAACAATGTATTGCAACAGACTGAATTCAGAAACAGATATGAGTTTCAAACTGTCTTCTGTTGAGTCAGACACTAAGAGTTTTGCAAAAATGTGAAAACATGACACTCTTTACCTATTTGGGAAATTCTTTACTTTAAAATGTTATTCATGTTATCATGTAATGAATGTAATAGGATTTTTAAACATGTAAAAAACATTTAACAGTTTATGTTTTAATTTCTCTCATGGCGTTTGTTAATAGACATAACCCACATGAGAAGCACCTGGGTGGCTCAGTGGTTGAGCCAACCTTTGGCTGGGGTCGTGATCTGGAGGTCCTGGGATTGAGTCCTATATCAGGCTCCCCGCAGGAAGCCTGTTTCTCCCTCTGCCTATGTTTCTGCCTCTCTCTGTCTCTCTCTGTCTCTCATGAATAAATAGATAAAATCTTAAAAAGAAAAAAAGATATAACCCTTATGAGTAAAGTAGAACAGAAGAGTGAGGTTGGGAGGTGTCTATATAGAGAGAGACAACTTTGAAATCCAGGTGCCATGTCCAAAACTGGTTGGAAAAGTAGATATTGTTCCCCTATGATTCTTTAGCTCTGTTTTTAATTCTATCATAGGATTCATCACTGTTATTTGTAATCTTATCACTTCAACTACATTATGAAGTCCTACAGGAAAAGGTTATGTGTTTCATCTTTGAACTCTGACTTTATCACTATGAATTCCTTAGGGATTACTCCTTGAAATGAAAATTAAACAGCACCAGTTAGCAAAGTCATCACTTAGGTGTGCTTAGATTTGGGTTTTCATTGTATCACTTAATAAAACCTTTAAATTTATTAACTTAGACCTAAACAGCCTGAATCCTTTGGAAGTAATTTCCCTTCAGTTAAAATCTGCTCATTTCATATGTGTCTAAAGTAATTGGCTCTTTTATTAAACTTTAATTGTATTTTGTGCATTTATAACCATGTGAATAATCAGGGTTTAGAAATATACATTGTTAAGTGATTCAGTAATTGATTGATACATATTTGTAAAATGCTCTCAGATTTCATCACTTTAAAAATGTTAATTATTTTACATCACATTGACAGATTTTAGACTAATAAAAACATTTTTATTTTGAGAATTAAAAATACTTTAAAAGGTCTTCTCATCTAAGAAAATACAAAGTTCCTTACTGGGTGGTAAATCCCCACACACTACTGAGAAGGAAAAGTGAGGGTAGGAGATTCAGATATATTAGATCTTGACAGAAATTGTTATAATTCAGAATACTTGTAAAAATATATCTATATTTTTAAAGATCTTACTTATTTATTCCTGAAAGACCCAGAGAGAGAGACAGAGACAGAGACATAGGCAGAGAGAAGCAGGCTCCCTGCAGGGAGCCTGATGTGGGACTCAATCCCAGGACCTCAGGATCATAATCTGGAGCCAAAGGCAGAGACTCAACCACTGAGCCACCCAGGCATCCCTAAAATATATTTTGAATTAAAAAAGAGTAGTTCTGGAGATATACAAACTTCTTTAAAAAACTTCTGGTAGGATTTTATAACATTTTATAATTTAGTTTTAATTTTTTTTTATTTATTTATGATAGTCACACAGAGAGATAGAGAGAGACAGAGAGAGAAGCAGGCTCCATGCACTGGGAGCCCGAGGTGGGATCCGATCCCGGGTCTCCAGGATCGTGCCCCGGGCCAAAGGCAGGCACTAAACCGCTGCGCCACCCAGGGATCCCCATTTTATAATTTAGTATAACACTTGATCACCCTAACCAAGACAGGCTGAGAAGCAGAATTCTCCCTCCCTCATTAGTATTTTGCTTTCTTGGCATCTCTTGAATGTCTTAGAGCACAGACTGAAGTGCATGACATCACACTATTGATCAGCAACAACAGCCTTGCACTATTCTGGAAACCAGTGTAAGAACATCTGTCTGAAGAACCTGTCCACATTTCCAAATGTAAATTTTACAGAAGAGCAAACACGGTATTCACACTATATCATCTGACATGTTGCCTATGGCACAGCAGTTAGAAAACGCCAGTGCTTGCTGCATCTTGCTAAGCTGTCCATTAATTTGTTTTGTTGATTTTTGCTATGAGAGGACAAGAAAGATGGGACCCACAGTATCTGCTCTAATGTTCTTTTATATTTGTAAATAAAATGTTTGGGAATGGCCCTTGAACAGAATAATAAATGCTTTTATGATACTGTTTTGTACAACTAGGTGTCACACATGATATAGCTTAGATAGCAGCTTACCACTTTTATGCTCACCTGCCATAAATTGCATGAATTCTTGGACAACACATGATCTTTATTGCTTTTAGACTCTACTGAATTCTGGTAAGATCCTTTGTTTAGCTAAAATTAATAACACTTGAGAATAATATCTCTTTTTCAAATATAACTTCAATGTGCTATGTTAGAATAAAATTCAGCTTAAATATTATGTGAGTCACTTATCAAGTCATTTAAAAATTCAAGAGTTTAACTTTATTTGAGAATACGCTTTAGGTACTTTAAATATAATATGTGAATCATTGTTCCAAAAAAAGCGTTCTCATCTTTCTCTCCAAGGTATTAATCCTCAGAAACTGTAAGATATTGGTGTCTAATTTTTCTTTCCTGGAAGAGGAGATGAGTATTTTCAGATACATAGATATATACATAGATACAAAAAAGCACATACAGTATATGTATGTGCATATGTATTTGTATATATGCATAAATATGAAGCAAACCTTTTGTAGGTTATTTTGCTTAAAATGTTTGTCTTACTGATTTTAATTTTTCATGTTAATCTTAATGAGATAATTACATGTAAGAGAAAAACAAATATCCATAAAGGACATATTAGAATTAGCTTCTCAGCATTGTGACAGAACTCTAAATTCCTTATGACAGAGAGTAAAAGAGCTCCTCTGGACAGCTTATACAGTAATCCCGAGTAATGGGTTTGTTATTTTATGAGGCTGAATGTCTAGGTCACCACAGATTTTAGAAGGGACTGTGACAGATAACACCAGGCTCTTTTAAAAGTAGCCACATTGTTCTACTTTACAGACCTTATTTTACATGACATGGGTACAGTTTTTGGTCATGAATTGATACTTTTAACTATTTTGATGCTGTCGTGTCCTCGTCAACACCAATGTTATCTTCAAAAATGGAGGACTAAAATGTTTAAAATACATGAAATACTTCTGTACGTTTTTCTCCACCTAGAATACTGGTCAGTGACTGATAGTGCTTCTAGGATGGCATTGCAAGTCATGAATGAATTAAGACTTCCCTTCAGCAAAATCCTTCATTTGCAGTTAAAGCATGTGCCATAACATAGCAAGCACTGAACATAGATCAAGCAAATCAAAATTGTACCCTGGTCAAAAGCAAGGGAAATATCCAGTTCCTGCCCACTCTGGCCATCCTCTCCCACCTAAGGTGGAGAGGACTGACAAGCACATGTGAAGTCCACCTGTTAAGTCCAAAACTGAGACCCTACCAGAGGACTAGACAACACTTCTCCCCCACCCCTCATCACCGTGCCACTAAGGGCCTTGTTATAGCAGTTCCTTTTAGCCAACACATCATGTCTGGCTAAACAAAAAATCACAAGAAAGGAGAAGAAAATAGAACCATATAAAATGCACAATTAAAATAATAAAATGCAGAAAAAGAGAAGACAAAATAGAAACAAAGAACAAACAAAACTGTTAGAAATATGGTAAATATTAATATAACTATATCAGTGATCACTTTGAACATCAATGGTCTAAAAAGACAGAGATTGTCAGAGTGGATCCAAAAACAAGATCCAACTACATATTTTCAGAAAGAAACCCACCTCAAATATAAATACAAAGATTAACAGTATATGGATATAGAAAAATATACCATGCTAACATGAATCAAAAAATATAATTTAAAAACTCATTAAAAATATACCACACTAACATTAATTTTAAAAGGGGGGTAGCTATTTTTATTTCAGACAAAGAAGACTTCAAAGCAAGGAAGGTTGTCAGGTTTATCAGGTTGATATCAGGTTTATCAGGTTGCCAGGTTTATCAGGTTGATAAAGAATGTCATTACATATTGATAACTTGGTCAATCCTACAAGAAGGCATAACAATCTATAGTGTGTGTACACTGAACAACAGAACATCAAAAGATGTGAAACAAGAATTGATAGAACTACAAAGAGAAATAGATGTATCCACTATCATCGCTGGAGTTTTCAATAGCCCTCCTTCACAAATGGACAGATCCAGCGGGCTGAAAATCAGTAAGGACATTGTTGAACTCAATAGCACCATCAGTTGACTGGATATAATGGACATCTGTAGATAATGTCAACAAACAATAGAACACATTCTTCCAACTCACGGGGAACGTTCTCCAAGATACACCACATTCTAGGCCACGAAATATACCTACACAAATTCAGAAGAATAGAAATAGTACAACATCTGCAGTCAGACCACAATGGAATTAAACTGGAACTTAATGATGGCAACATAGCTGGAAAATCCCCAAATGTGTGCAAATTAGACAACACACTTTTAATCAGCTCATGGATCAGAGAAGCCTCAATAGAGATTTTTATTTATTTTTTTAAATATTTTATTTATTCATGAGAGACACAGAGAGAGGCAGAGACACAGGCAGAGGGAGAAGCAGGCTCCACAAAGGGAGCCTGATGTGGGACTCGATCCCGGGACTGCAGGATCATGCCCTGAGCCAAAGGCAGACACTCAACCACTGAACCACCCAGGCATTCCTCAAGAGAGATTTTTAAATAGTTGTAGTAAGTTAAAATGAGAACGAACCTGTCAGATCTTTTATGTTAGAAGAAATCACATTCAGCATGTTGAGAAGTAGATTTTTAAAAATTTACTCTTGAATGTTGCTATTGCAGTGTGTTTACAGAGTAGTTGAGAGAATAGGCATTTGCCCGTTTCTCCGGACTGTGGAAAAAATGAAAAGGTGATAAATGGTAGCAGAACAACTTGCGCCCATAGACAATTTAGGGCTAGAATAAGTAAGTTTATTAAATATTTATTAATTGCCAAATGAATAAAGAGTTGCTGACCTGGGCACATGAATCAGGGATGGGCCTTGGTGAGGGAGCGGGGTGAGGTCGGCACGGGTACATGGGTTTATGAACACTATGTGAGAAGCAGGTCCATTGCTTATATTTATGACCTCAAATTTTTGAGTCACTTTTTCTGCCAGTGTCAGTTGTGTTGTGACTATGGTCCCCGCCATGACCTTGCTCAATGGGTGGGAGTTAGGAGGGAAGAGAGAGATGAAATCCAATGAGTATTTAACAATGATTTATTGAGAATCTTCTGTGTGCCACACCTGCTACCATTGGCAGAAAATACAATTTTCATAAAAACACAGAGGCCTTGCTTCCCTGGAGTTATTCTACATAATTTTTAGACTATTTCAAAATCCAGCAAACAAGGACCAAAAACTGAGGGCAGAAGAGAAGATGTGTTTATTTCGGTCTGTATTGTTTCTGGCTACAGTTAATTGGAAAATCATACAAATATTCAGTGGGAAGTGGTTTAGGAGAGTAATAACTGATCATTTTGCTTCAGCACTCTACAGTATCCAGCATATACTGTACACTAAGTGAAAAATGTTTTTCTTTCAAGGTAACTGAACTGCACAACATCAAAAATATAACCAGACTGCCTCGAGAGACAAAGAAGCATGCAGTGGCAATTATCTTTCATGATGAAACGTCAAAGACATTTGCCTGTGAGTCAGGTAAGCAATTATAGCCTCGTCTACAGCTTCTGGAAATTGAACTGCTTCAGAGACAATGGCCCAGATGGATTAAGTTATACCACTGAATAGGAAGGCTTATTGTGATAAGACTGTGATGTAGAAGACTTTAGGGAGAAGCTCAACCTATTGATTCCTACAGATGTTTTGGGTGCTTGTTTATTATCTGTCTGTGTCTGGATTTTGCTCCCAGGTGGTCTGAGGACTCTTGAGGTTTCTATTCAAGCTTGAAGAATTAAGTAAACAGTGCCTGGGAGATGTTGTTAGGGCAAGCTTGTGACTTGTCTTCTGATTCTTGCCTGGTGCAGCTGTAGGCATTTGGTGGGAAAATAATAACACTGCCATGCGACAGTGTGGCAGAGCACAGCTGAAGTCCCCAGACATTCCAGAACGGAACTTTGAGCAATTGGCTGCTTTCATGGATTCTCAGTACTACAAGTAAATACATTTCAGATTGAATTTTAGCATCCCAGCTCATAAAGCACGCTGACATCGTTGAGATGCACAGCAGTTTATAGTTTGAACCTGCAGTATTTTTCATTTTGAAATCCCTCTGCTATGTAATGTATTAGTTGGCTTATTATAGCTTTTTAAAGATTTTTCTCAATGAAATGGTGCATTCGTCTTATAATGGATGGAAGCAAAAAGCACTAAGGGATCGAAAGATGGGAATTTAAAATAATAGTGAAGTCTTTAGTAGAAGCCTTGCTGAGTATTTTTTTTTTTTTAAAAAAAGAGGAAATAAAGCTTCTGGATTTAGAGTTAAAGTTTACAGGTGTAATTAATATCAGGTTCTATTATTCTAAAATTGATCATGTCAACTTGCCCAAACAAAATTGTTCACATCTCCTCACCTATGCTTTTCTTAGTTTTGCTAAACTGAATGGGAATTTATCAATGTGTTATTCCTCGGATCCCCATAATCCCTTTCGCCATACTTCTCTTCCATCATCATCTGGCCTCATTTCATTGTTTAAAATTGACTTTTGGCATTGCATAGTAGTCTGTTAACTTGTGATATCAATTCCATTTTGCAATAGAGCCTGTCCCAACCTTGCTGGCATCCTATAACATCCAAAAGTATTTGTGTCATCTTGTTCACTGTCTTAAAGCTGTCTCACCACTTCACTCTTCTCTGAGCTCTTAGATAATGTCTCCTATTAAAATTAACAACCATAAAATTGGTTTTCCAAAAAAGATAAAAGATAATTTTCACTATTGTTTGTGTGCTTCAATTTTCACTACTGCCTTACAGTTTCGAAATTACACTGAGCCATGTTGTAGGTACATAGGCAATACTGGAGTCTGTTATTTCAGATAAGAATGATACTGAATTATGTTTCTGAAATTCAGATGCAGAGTTGTCACCCACAAGTCTAATGTTGGAAGCTCTTTAAGATTATTTTTATTTCCTTTGTGATGGTGGTTGTTTCATGGGTTGTGCATTTTTGAGAGACAAAGACTCTTGCTTAAAACAAAATGGGCTTAATTTCCAAGAGAAGAATTTCCAGACAGTGAGGCTGAAACTAGAACCAAATGTAAAAATAAAAGAACATTTTTATTTGAATTGCTGGCAAAGAGTTTTCAACTCATTTAAATTTATGGCTTATTTAAATTATTTGTTTTTTAAATCACTTTTGTGTGTAGATATAGCAGTCTACTTGAAACTAGTATAAACGTGTTTAAGAAACTATGGCATGGTTTTATTAAATTTTCTTAACTTCATGACACATGACAATGGAAAAAAGAAAGGAAGAAAAAAATCACATAAACAGGGAATTTGAGTACTTTTTCTAGCAAATTATATTTTTTTTGGATCGTTGTTAAGATCAATAGTCCATGTCTCCTGATAAAATGGCAAAATCATTTGGAAAAAAGACTCCAGCTGTAAAGCAGTCACAGATGTGAAAATCAAAACAGCAATACGGTTAAAGCCAAAATTAAAAGGAGCTCTCACATTTTATTTCTAATATGAATGCAGGTAAACAGAGATTCTTATGAGGGCTAGTGAGAAGGTGAATTGCTTCAATTTTTGTTTCAAGAAAACAGGCAACTGGTATGAAATAAGTATACATACCCTTGACTCAGTGAGCATCTTTGGGAACATATCCTGTAGAAACATACATACCAGCACATGAGGTCATGGGTTTAAGCAAATTATGTGTAATGACAGCACAATTGGCAACAAATAAATGGCTGTCAAGAAAATATTTGAACAAATTATTGTATATCCTTATCATGAAATGTCACATAATCACTAGAAAGAACTCTAAGCCAATTAACTGGAAGACATTTCTATGAATTTTAGTACTTCAAGCAAAACCAACCAGCAGAGAAGTATATACTGAAGAGTCACCTTTATAAAAGTAACGAGATAGTGTGTGTTTTACCAAGAGTTACCTGGGGTGAGAGGGAGTAATAATGAAGTGGATGGAAAAGAAAGCTGGGAAAAAGGTGCAATCGCGAAAAAGGAATAGAAAATAAAATGAACAGAAGAAAATACCCAGCATATAAACTACCCCACTTATATGAAATTATGTATATGTGACCATGTGAATGAATGTATACAATTTTTTAAAGTTAGTCATCAGAGAAGTGCAGATTAAAACCATAGTAAGATATCATGGTGCACCTATCAGAATGGCTAAAAATGTTTAAAACATAACACCGCCAAATGTTTGTGAGGTTGCAGAGAAACTAGATTATTCATACTTTGCTGGCAGGAACGTAAAATGGTACAGACACTTTGGAAAGTGGTTAGCAGCTTCTTATAAAATTAAACGTCATTATTACATGATCCAGCAATTGCATTCTTGGACATTTATCTCAGGAAAAAAATGGAAATTTATGTCCATACACACATATACATGTGTATTCACAATAGCTTTGCTCGAAATAGCCGAAAACTGAAAAGAACCCAGATGTCTTTTGACAAACCGTGGTCATCCCCTCACACCATGAAATACTCCTCAGCAATAAAAAGGAACAAACTCTGATATAAAAGCAGCAACCTGGATGAATCTTGACTGAATTACGCCAAGGGAGAACAAGTCGATCCCAAAAGGTTATGTATTTTGTGATTCCATTTATGTAAGATCTGTGAAATGACAAATTTTAGAAATGGAGGACAGGTTAGTTGTCAGAGGTTAGGAATGAGATTGGGGGTATGGAGCCCCAGAGGGATGTATGTCATAAAAGTTACATGAACTTGCATAGGCACTGAGCGGTTATCTTGATTTTAACAGGGCATAAACAGGCCTACACGGGCAGCAAACTGTATAGAACTTACAGGTACAAGTAAGTACAAGCAAAACCAGGGAAATCTGAATAAAATCAATACACTACCAATGTCAATATCTTGGTTGTGATATTATACAATAATTTTGCAAAATATCACTATTGGAGGAAAGTGGGCAAAGTTTACACAATCTCTCTGTAATATTTTTTATTACTACGTGTGAATCTACAATAATCTCAAAAAACTTCACAATGACAAATGTATCTATACTATCTCTAAGGTCACTGGTGATGTATTTTTTTTTTTTTTAAAGAGAGTACGGAGGGACTTGCAAGGTAAAAAAAGCATTTAGTATAGTCTAATATGGTAAAAAGAAACAGAGAACAGTAAGGACAGATGACAAAAATAATCCTAGATGTGTGCCTCGGTAGCTGGTATATGTTTTATGAGCACAAAGAAACATAGGCAAGGGTACATATGTGTGTGCTGTTCCTTCTAACATGTACTCCTTGCATGAGGGCCTCCCCACCGCCCCGCTCTGCCCCCTGCACACACTCATCTCCCAGCCACCTCCACACTGGCTTCCACTTTGGCACCAGTATGTCATGCTTCTTGCCCCCTCGTCTTACTTAATACCTCTGCTCTCCACATCCACAGCGCCCTGATTTCGGACTTCACATACTCCCTTCACAATCTCTCTGTGAAGACATGACCATATTTTCTTTCTCATCTCAGTATATCCAGCAACACAGTGCTGATAAAATTTGTTGAATTAATGGAGTAATAAATGAGTAAAAATTTGTATTTGAGTTTTGTTATAATGACATATTTATCATTTCAGCTTTTTCTAAGAGATAATTTTTTAAAAACAAGTTTTAGAGGCTAATTTGGCAGTTCCATGGGGAAAACTGTTTCAATTGCCAAATAACAGATTGTTGTGTGTGATGGTGTGCAGGGGAGTAAATGATCATTGTGCTGTGTGTGTGTATGTGTATGTGTGTGTGTAAATTGCCATGGCCCACCAGGTCAGCTGCAATAACCCTATGAGTAGGATATGATGGAATGCAAATAAGAATTTCTGGAGTTTGCCTATTACTTGAAAAGAGATCTGTTGATCCTTCTTTTTGAATATGTTCTAATCTCAAGTTGAGGCCTAGAAAATGAAGGAGCAGATGGTTTAGATGTTGGAAACCTAGAATCTAGTTAATAGATTCTGTTTACCTTCATTAAGGAAAAGAGAAAAAAGGAAAAAGTTCAACTATGTCTGTCTAAGAATACCTTAGAAATATTGCAGGTCTGGTTCCAGACCACCACAATAAAGTGAGTATTATAATAAAGTGAGTCAAATAAATTTTTCAGGTTCCCAGTGTAAATAAAAGTTATGTTTATACCACACTGTAGTCTATTAATTGTGCGATAGCATTATGGCTAAAAAAAATGTATATGGCTTCATTTAAAAATACTGTATTGCCAAAAAATGCTGACCACCATCTGAACTTTCAGCGAGTCATAATCTTTTTGCTGTTGGAGCATCTAGCCTCAGCATCAGCTGATCAGGGTGACGGTGGTGGCTGATGAAGTTTGGAGTGCCTGTGGCAAGTTTCTTGAAATAAGACAATGAAATTTGCCACATCGATGGACTCCTGCTTTCATGAACAATTTCTCTGCAGCATGCAGTGCTGTTTGATAGCATTTTACCCACAGTAGAACTTCTTTCAAATTTGGAGTCAGTTCTTCTCAAAACGTGCCTCTGCTTTATCACTAAGTTTATGGAAGATATTCTAAATCTTTTGTTGTCATTTCATTTATCTTCATAGCATCTTCAGCGGGAGTAGATTCCATATCAATAAACCACTTTCCTTGTTCATCCATAGACATCACTCATCACCCATTAAACTTTTACTAGGAGATTGTAGCAATCCAGTCACATCTTCAAGCTCCACTTCTTGTTCTAGTTCTCTTAATGTTTCCACCACATCTGTGGGCCACTCATAAGGGTTGGAATCAATTCTTCCAAACTCCTGTGGTTATACTTTGACCCCTTCCCATGAATTATGAATGCTCTTATGGGCACCTAAAACAGTAGATTCTTTCCAGAAGGTTTTCAATTGACCTTGCCCAGATCCATCAGAGGAATCACTATCTATGTCAACTATAGCCAGAATTACTCCTTGATTCATGAGCTGCAGAATGGATGTTGTGTGAGCTGGCATGGAAACAACATTGATCTCATTGTACATCTCCAATCACAGCTCTTGAGTGACCAGATGTATTGCCAATCCAATAGCAGTAATATTTTGAAAGAAATCTTATTTTCTTAGCAGTAGACCTCAACAGTGGGCTTAAAATATTCAGTAAGCTGTGTTGTAAACAGATGTGCCATCATTGAGACTTTGTTGTTCCATTTACAGAGCACAGAGTAGATCCAGCACAATTCTTAAGGGCCCTAGGACTTTCAGAATGGCAAATGAACTCTGGCTTCAACTTAAGTCACACTGCATGACATCCTAAGAAGTCAGCCTGTCCCTTGAAGTTTTATAGCCAAGCATTGACTTCTCCTCTCTAGCTGAGAAAGTCCTAGATGACATCTTCCAATTTAAGGTTATTTCTATCTGTACTAAAAATCTGTTATTTAGTGTAGCCACCTTCTTGAAATATCTTAGCCAGATCTTCTAAATAACTTGTTGCAGCTTCAACATCAGCTCTTTCTACTTCACCTTGCACTTTTATGTTATAGAGATGGCTTCTTTCCTTTAAACCTTATGTATCATCTCTACTAGCTTCAGACTTTTCTTCTGCAGCTTCTTCACCTCGAAGCCTTCATGCACTGAAGAAAGTTTGGACCTTGCTCTGGATTAGGCTTCGGGTTGAAGGAATGTCACAACTGGTTTGATCTGTTCTCCAGGTCACTATGACTTCCTCTGTATCAGCAAGAAAGCTGTTTAGCTTTCCTGTTATTCATGTCATCACAGGAGTTCTTTCAAGAATTTCTCCTTTGCAGTCACAGCATGGTTGACTGGCACAAGAGGCAGAGGCCTAGCTTCTACCTATCCCAGCTTTTGACATGCCTTCCTCACTAAGTTTAATCATTTCTAGCTTTTGATTTAAGATGAGACATATGTGACTCTTGCTTTCACTTGAACACCAAGAGGGCATTGTCATCAAATATGGCTTATTTTATTATTAATAGGCCTAATTTTAATATTGTTGTGTCTCAAGGAATAGGGAGGCCTGAGGAGGAGACAGGGAGATAGCCAGCCAGTGGAGATTCAGAACATGCACATCATTTATCAGTTAAAGTTCACCATCATGTATAGACACAGTTTGTGCCATCCCAGAACAATTACAATAGTATCATCAAAGATCACCATAACAAAAAAATTTGAAAAACTGCCAGAATTACCAAAATGTGACCCAGAGATACAAAGTGAGCAAATGCTGTTGGGAAAACGATGTCGATAGACTGATGCAGCGTTGCCAATGAACCTTCAGTTTGTAAAGAACTTGACATTGGCTCAACACAATAAAGTGAAGTATACTAAAACATGGTATGCCTGTATATGAAATCTGAAAATTTATCTCCAAATAATTGAAGGTCAGTTGTATTTAAAGTCTGAACAGCCTGATTAATTTCTGAAATAATTATTTGAAGCATTGAATGTATTCCATAATATAATGAAGTTATTTATATAGTTTCTTCCATCCAAAATATGTAATGGAATATTCATGAATTGGATAAATTCCCCCATATTAAAAATGAAAAGTATTTGAGTAAATCCCAAGTCCTAATATATATCCACATTTTTATAATTAAATTTTTAAAATTTTTGTATAAGTATTACTTTGTACCCAAAATACCTGGATATCATTTGCTCACATTATGTTCCCAGATTCTATATCATTATTTCTAAGAGAACATTATTTTCTAAAAATAACATCTTTTCCCCATAACCCTTTCTTAGTCAATAAGATATATTTGTATCTTACATTATTATTGCTGATTGTTTTAATAAAACATTTTTTTCCTGGAGGATTTTCTGTGGTTTTCTGCTTCTCATGCTTCACATGATCTTTCCTACCACAAATAAATTCAAAAGAGATACAGTAAAAAATCATTCATTTCATTCAAAATGAAAGGTAATAGGAATGCATTGAAGTCTTTATTTTGATTAATACTTTATAATATAGGCAATTACAAAACCTGTGTTGGCTCTCACTTCTGACACAGAACCTATAAACAGAAATGAACCTATGCCTCTGTGGTAAAGATTTAGACACTAGACAAAAAGCCTGTTCTTGGACTTAGGTGAATGGAACCCACTATGAAGCCTAATCACCATGAATATTACAATGAAGAAAATGCGCATGTATAATTTCACCAAAAATGTTTTTTTAAAGCATTTCTATTTCCCAATTATGAAATCCTTTGACTCACGTAGATTATTTGATTTTGGAAGTGTTCAACTTATGAATGAAAGGAAAGTTCTTCATATAAGGGCTCTATCTTTTTAAAAGATTGATTGATTGATTGATTGATTGATTACTTGATTGATTGATTTGAGAGAGTGCATGCTTGTGTGCACACAAGGGAGGGAGGGGCAGAGGGAGAGGGAGGATCAGACACCCCGCAGAGCTCTATCCCAGAACCCTGGGATCACCACCTGAGCCAAAGGCCAACACTTAACTGACTGAGCCACCCAGGCACCTAAAGGTTCTATTATTGGAGGTACTCACCCCTGACTGTAGAACTTTTCATATTTGTGGTAATAAAGCTAATTTAATAGAAGTGAGCCAGTTAAACAACTAGCAGATTCTGATAATTATTCAGTTATATAGTCAAGTATGACTTTAAATTGTTAAAGTATAGTTTCTAGAATCCAAGATAACAGCTGGCACATATCCACTACAAAGGACAAAATCAATTTTATTGCATTTAAGGAGTCAAATTTGGGTATGTGATATCAAAAGATATTCACTGCTGCTGCTCAGATTACATGGTCTGTGGATAAACATAATACTTTGGTTTCAAGTGATGTCAGCCCAGCACTTTTTATGAGCAGTCCATTTACTTTGGGGATAATGGGCGACATTTCTGTTTACTGATTGTTCAATACAAAAGACAACTTGAATGAAGTTGAAACAACTTCTATTTCTAGCTGACTCAGTCACTGTGGAATAGAATGGCTGGTTTATAACCATCTGGTTCTTAGCTATCCTGCTAAGAGATTTGGAAGAAATCATTTAAAAAAAACCAGCATCTAGTGACCTTGTGTAATCTGAAATGTGTTGGGATTTTGAAGTTTTTCTTTAGAGAAAGCAAAATGCATGTAGCGCTGACACTGTAATGAAACTAAATTTTTAACGTTCTCTGTAGACTCACATTGAATAAAACTACCAAACCTTACGTTGCACCTTGTCACAAAAGGACTAGGTTAATTCGGTAAAATTTGGTCCTGGTTTTATAAAGTTGGCATGATAAACAAATCAGGGACAGAAGCAATTTGAGCAATGTTTTATGACTTCATTCCCTTGTACTGTGAGGCGCTAATGTATAATGCAGGTGAGTGAAATGGTCTGTAGATTTAGTTGAGAGCAGTCCCTACCAGGGCATCAAAATAATGGCTGAGGTGAGTTGACACCACTTAGGATGAATGTGGCCCATGCACCAAACCTGAAAGAGGTTCTCTGATTTGGGGCATTGGAAACAAAGAACAATTGATTCACTGTGAAAGAAAAATGAATAAGCTAATGAACAGTTAATTTAGTTGTTCATCATTCAATGAAGTATCCTGATTTAATCACTCACTAAAAACTGATAAACTCTGGAGATTATTGTCTGGAGAATAAAATCTAGTACTCATTCCAGGAGTATTGCTTTAAGCCCCAATTCCAATGGTTTGCTTTTTCAGTTTCACCTGGTCCTCCTTTAGATCCCTACCTTTGAACTTTGTGAACAGTGGTAGAATGGTTTATCAGCCATCTGCTGTGTCAGCGCCCTGTCTAGGGTCACATCGTCCTCTCGTCCAGCACGCTGCACTTCCTGCCTATGGCTTCTGTGTGACTTGCTGCCCCTCATTTCAAACAGTGGAGCACTAGCTAACTCATGTGCCCTTTTTATGAGCTAATCAAAGTTTTCCCCCCAAAGTCAGTCAAGCTCCAGAAGGTACCTTTAGAACTAGCTACTATCTATGCAAGAATTTAAAATACTTTTCAAGTCTTATGAACAATTAACATAGATTGTCAGCTGGAAAATAGATAGGGAGGTGTCATTGTCATTCCTTATTCCCATACGTTAAGAAAATGCACTCTTGCTTTATTTTCAGGATTTACATAAAGAATATTACCTTTGATGTGTCACTCTGAAATTGTACCATATGCCAGTCTGTTATACAGAACTGTTCTTTTCTAAGAAATCAAACCATCTATAATTGGATGCCAGACTTTTTGAAATCTTTAAAGCAGAAAAGCAGTTTGAATATTTTTATGTGGGAAAAAAAATACCCCTTAATTTGAAATGTTGAATAAGGATTTAAAAATTGAGTATGTGTCTTAAAATGGCAACTCACTCAGTAAACTAACAAAAATATGTAGGATTTTCTTATTTAAGCTTTCCAGAAAATGTTTTAAATGATTAATATTCGATAGTGAGATAGGCCTCAAGGCTGAATTTATTTTTACCAGGCTTGTCACTTATAAACTCATATATTTGTAAAAGATTCGCTACAAACAGATTAGGAAGAGGTATTAATACAAAATGCCCTGGTAGCATAAAACCAGGGTGATATAATAAAAAGAGCTCATGACAGTTGAATTGAGTCCCCTAGAAAAATATGTTCAACACCCTTTACTTGGAAATAGGGTGTTTGCAGACATGATCATGTCAAAATGAGGTCATAGTTGATTAGACTTGACTCTACATCCAAAGGACTCGTGTTTTTATTAGAGAAAAGAGGGTGAAATTTGGCTACAATCAGAGGAAACAGAGAGAAGCAGGCCATGTGAAGATGAAGGCAGAGATCAGAAAGACACAGCGGCCACCAAGGAATGCCGGGGGTTGCCAACAGGACAAGAAACCAAGAGATAGGAATGACCCAGGTTCTCCCTCAGAGCCTCTGGATGAAACCAGGTTGGCTGGCACCATGATGTCCAGCCTATCCAACTGTTGAGAATAAATTGCTGTTGTCTTAAACCAGCCATTCTGTGATCATTTATGATGCCAGTCTTAGTACTAGCACATAGCTCTTTCAAATCAGGCTTTATTTTTTTTTAATTTATTTTTTATTGGTGTTCAATTTACTAACATACAGAATAACCCCCTGTGCCCGTCACCCATTCACTTCCACCCCCCGCCCTTCTCCCCTTCCACCACCCCTAGTTCGTTTCCCAGAGTTAGCAGTCTTTACGTTCAGTCTCCCTTTCTGATATTTCCCACACATTTCTTCTCCCTTCCCTTATATTCCCTTTCACTATTATTTATATTCCCCAAATGAATGAGAACATATAATGTTTGTCCTTCACCGACTGACTTACTTCACTCAGCATAATACCCTCCAGTTCCATCCACGTTGAAGCAAATGGTGGGTATTTGTCATTTCTAATAGCTGAGTAATATTCCATTGTATACATAGACCACATCTTCTTTATCCATTCATCTTTCGTTGGACACCGAGGCTCCTTCCACAGTTTGGCTATCGTGGCCATAGCTGCTATAAACATCGGGGTGCAGGTGTCCCGGCGTTTCATTGCATCTGTATCTTTGGGGTAAATCCCCAGCAGTGCAATTGCTGGGTCGTAGGGCAGGTCTATTTTTAACTCTTTGAGGAACCTCCACACAGTTTTCCAGAGTGGCTGCACCAGTTCACATTCCCACCAACAGTGTAAGAGGGTTCCCTTTTCTCCGCATCCTCTCCAACATTTGTTGTTTCCTGCCTTGTTAATTTTCCCCATTCTCACTGGTGTGAGGTGGTATCTCATTGTGGTTTTGATTTGTATTTCCCTGATGGCAAGTGATGCAGAGCATTTTCTCATATGCATGTTGGCCATGTCTATGTCTTCCTCTGTGAGATTTCTCTTCATGTCTTTTGCCCATTTCATGATTGGATTGTTTGTTTCTTTGGTGTTGAGTTTAAGAAGTTCTTTATAGACCTTGGAAACTAGCCCTTTATCTGATATGTTATTTGCAAATATCTTCTCCCATTCTGTAGGTTGTCTTTGAGTTTTGTTGACCGTATCCTTTGCTGTGCAAAAGCTTCTTATCTTGATGAAGTCCCAATAGTTCATTTTTGCTTTTGTTTCTTTTGCCTTCGTGGATGTATCTTGCAAGAAGTTACTATGGCCGAGTTCAAAAAGGGTGTTGCCTGTGTTCTTCTCTAGGATTTTGTTGGAATCTTGTCTCACATTTAGATCTTTCATCCATTTTGAGTTTATCTTTGTGTATGGTGCAAGAGAGTGGTCTAGTTTCATTCTTCTGCATGTGGATGTCCAATTTTCCCAGCACCATTTATTGAAGAGACTGTCTTTCTTCCAATGGATAGTCTTTCCTCCTTTATCGAATATTAGTTGACCATAAAGTTCAGGGTCCACTTCTGGATTCTCTATTCTGTTCCACTGATCTATGCGTCTGTTTTTGTGCCAGTACCACACTGTCTTGATGATCACAGCTTTGTAGTACAACCTGAAATCTGGCATTGTGATGCCCCCAGATATGGTTTTCTTTTTTAAAATTCCCCTGGCTATTCAGGGTCTTTTCTGATTCCATACAAATCTTAAAATAATTTGTTCTAACTCTCTGAAGAAAGTCCATGGTATTTTGATAGGGATTGCATTAAATGTGTATATTGCCCTGGGTAACATTGACATTTTCACAATATTAATTCTGCCAATCCATGAGCATGGAATATTTTTCCATCTCTTTGTGTCTTCCTCAATTTCTTTCAGAAGTGTTCTATAGTTTTGAGGGTATAGATCCTTTACATCTTTGGTTAGGTTTATTCCTAGGTATCTTATGCTTTTGCGTGCAGTTGTAAATGGGATTGACTCCTTAACCAGACAAAGACCCCACCAAAAAGGAGAATTACAGACCAATATCCCTGATGAACATGGATGCAAAAATTCTCAACAAGATACTGGCCAATAGGATCCAACAGTACATTAAGAAAATTATTCACCATGACCAAGTAGGATTTATCCCTGGGACACAAGGCTGGTTCAACACCCATAAAACAATCAATGTGATTCATCATATCAGCAAGAGAAAAACCAAGAACCATATGATCCTCTCATTAGATGCAGAGAAAGCATTTGACAAAATACAGCATCCATTCCTGATCAAAACTCTTCAGAGTGTAGGGATAGAGGGAACATTCCTCGACATCTTAAAAGCCATCTACGAAAAGCCCACAGCAAATATCATTCTCAATGGGGAAGCACTGGGAGCCTTTCCCCTAAGATCAGGAACGAGACAGGGATGTCCACTCTCACCACTGCTGTTCAACATAGTACTGGAAGTCCTAGCCTCAGCAATCAGACAACAAAAAGACATTAAAGGCATTCAAATTGGCAAAGAAGAAGTCAAACTCTCCCTCTTCGCCGATGACATGATACTCTACATAGAAAACCCAAAAGTCTCCACCCCAAGATTGCTAGAACTCATACAGCAATTCGGTAGCGTGGCAGGATACAAAATCAATGCCCAGAAATCAATGGCATTTCTATACACTAACAATGAGACTGAAGAAAGAGAAATTAAGGAGTCAATCCCATTTACAAATCAGGCTTTAAAAAAATACGTCATTTGTGGAGGGCTTTGTATGGGTTTCAACAGGTAGGTGGAGAAAAAAAAAAGAATTCTGTATATAAATGCAAACAAGAAATGATGAAATTCGTCCATGTTTTTAAAGTGGCTTTGGGAGCAGATGAGTGGAAATAGCTGAGAAGGGTTTATGAGTTTGGACTTTTTTTTAGAACATAAATGGGGCAAATTAAAGTTCTTTCTTTTTAAACTACAAATTTAAACTACAAATCGTTTTTCTTTCCCATTATCGAAGTGATACAAGTTCTCTATCTGAAAAATAAGGCTGACTTTATGTATTGAAAATGCTTAGAAATAAGGACTAAGTAAAATATAACACATTTAAATGCATAGCTCAGCTTATAAGAAAGAAAAGAGGTGCCACAAAAAGCTAAAATGAAGAGAAAGCTTTCAAGAGGAGTAAATTGGACCGGGAGCCTTTGTTCATCTTGGAATGAACATGGAACATGCAAGCATCTTCACAGCTGTGACTGCAGGGCAAGAGACGGCGCCTTGACTTCTACGAGTTGGGGAAGCACAGTTGAAAGCTTTCCATAAGAAGTGAGTAAGAAAACAAAATTCCAGTGCCAGCAAAGAAAAATGACTTCTAAGTGTGGCCCTTGTGAACATGTCAATCCACAGCTGACCTTGCTGGCCATTTTGTACCATTATACATTATACTACCTTCGTGATCCTGGACACCACCAGCCCAGGAATTTACCAAAATGACCTAGAATTTGGAATATTCCTTCAGCAACACATGCCTCTCTGGATTCCCATGTGCAGTTTCTAAGGTAGGAATGCACTGACAAAGAAGATCAAATCATAAGCAAACAAGCACTGTGGGTAAAGTTGGAAAACAAACTTAATGTACAAAAATGATCACTGTGGTGTTTTTTATACAATAGAAAAAAATCACAAACTAATTTTTCATCAAGTTGTCGTTGATTTACAAAAACAAAATAACTTGCAGCAATTAAAACTGATGGTGTACATTTCTGTTCATTCATTTGAATAGATGCAGATTATTAAGTGAAAAGTGCAGTTCACAAAATATACCATAGAGTGAGCCCAATATTTTGAACATGTGTAAACACACACACACACACACACACACACACAAACACATGCATGCACACATACATACAAATTTATCTGTATGGAAAAGCAACCAGTACTGAAAATTCACATCAGTGACTTTGCCTTAATGAGGGAATATCAAAGATGTTCTTTTTATATTTGTACTCTGAAAGTTGTCTAATTAGTAGACATTGATTTTGTTATTTTATGTATTATTAAAATATCATACTAGATATGATATAATATATATCATATATAATATACAATAATATAAATAATAGTATTACAAACATCTGTGAACTTGTCAACCAACTTAGAAATAAATGAATCAGGGGTGCCCGGGTGGCTCATTTGGTTCAACATTTGCCTTTAGCTCAGGTCACGATCCCAGGGTCCTGAGATCCAGCCCCGCATCAAGCATTGCCTGCTCAGTGGGAAGCCTGCTTTTCTTTCTCCCCACTACTCGTGCTCTCTCTCTCTCCCTCTCTCTCCCAAATAAATAAATAAAATCTTTAAAAAAGAAATAAATGAATAAAACTCAGTATAACTATGTGACGTGTGCCTTTGTTACAATTATATAATCCCTAAAATTTTATTATAACTATTTACATGTTTTATTTACTAGACATTTGTGATTTATACTTTTGTCATATTTAAATTTATTTCTAGAAATCATAATTTGTTATTTCACATATTTTTTAAATTTATATAAATTCTATATTCTTTGGCAAATTGCCATTTTTTGTCTGTTATATTTGTGAACTTTTACTTTGATACATATGGCCCTAGTTTGTTCATTTTATTTCATTACAGTCTGTTTTTCTGATAGCTGAGTTATACACTTAAAATATGTCCATTCATTCAAAATTGGCATCCATCAATGTAATTACATGACTCTTTTCCCTTAAACAATTAACAACTAAGCCCTGGGTGGCTTAGTTGGTTAAGTGTCCAACTTCCAAATCTTGATTTTGGTTCAGGGCATGATCTTGGGGTTCTGAGATCTAGCCCCGTGTTGGGCTCTGTGCTCACGGGAATTCTGCTTGAGATTCTCTCCTTCCCCCCACTCCACTCCTAACCACCTGCTTGCTCTCTCTCTCTCTCAAATAAATATTTAAAAAAAACAATTAATAGGACAAAATATATCAGTGTGTTTCCTGCTAAGTCATGGTCAAGAGCCTACTCTGGGGCCATACTGAGTTCAGGTGCTCCCAGGGTTCTGATTCCTCCTTGATAAATGGGGCCAATGGCAATTTTACATCATGGATTTGTAATAAAGATTTAATATCAAAAGAACATTACCTGAAACATACTAAACATTTGGCAAATTATAGTTAATAATCATCATCTTTATGTTTTAAAGGTCAATCCCAATTGGACATATTGAAGCATCATCTTCATAGACTTTTAAATTCAGTTTTCTGTAACACACAGGATTTTCACAACTTGAAATGGGTCTGTGAATTCCTTGTTCTTTCCTAGACAGAGTTTGGCATCAGGATGTTGTCAGTGTTCATAAAAAGAATGTCTTGTTTTTAAGTGTTTCTGCTTTTAAGGTTTAGAGCAATTTAAATAACAAATGAAATATTATGTTCATGTTGCTTTTTAAAGCTTCTGAGGTTAGTACATTTTTGAGTACTTTGTTTAAAACTTCATGGCCACCCAGGCTTTCTATATCTATCTGAATGCATTCTGGTAATTACGTTTTCCTGGAGTCCTGTCCCTTTTCTCCTGATTCTTAGATTCCTTTGTATCTGACCAGGCGAGACCACAGCCTCTGGCATCTAGTGCCTGGGTTCAAATGTCGGCTCCCCACTTTCCAGTGGGGAGAAAGTGCCTTTCTTCCCATGAACCTTGGCCATGGCATCTTTAAAAGCATAATTATAGAAAGTACTGAAATTGTTAATCACCTAGCAGGGTGACTGGAACTTGGTAAATGCTGTCAGTATTAACTATTATTACTGTATAACTTAGTGTTTTGGTTTCATTTGTCTACACTTCCCATTTGTAAAATTGTAGACTTGTGTGTTCTTCTCTTTTCTCTTTTTCTTTTTATCTAGAGTGTCAGGCATGTATGTATTTTCTTGTCTTGTTTTGGCAGATGAATGTGAGGAGAGGGAGCGAGTCAAGGAGGCACACTTTATGGGGCTAGGAGTTGTAGTGGTTGAGCTGGATGTGGAGAGGATCGAGGGCCTCAGGGTGGTGATTGGGTTTGAAATCATGGAGGAGCGACAGTGGACTGGCGGTCCTGATGGAGTTCAAAGAGTGTTCGAACTGAGATAGTCACTGGAGTAAATTAGAAACATAAGTGATGCCAGTCCAAGGTTGAAATGTGTGAAGCTAGTTTCAGTGAAGGATGGGAACTGTGATTATTTGGAAATTTTCCTTATGGGAAATAGTTAATTACTCAACAATAAAAGATGATGCTTTGCACAGGGTATGTAAGGTAAGGTGCTGCCAATCATGTATTATGAAGAGGAGAGCATGGCCTTAAAGTATATCTAAAATAGTGTAATTAAAAGTGCATGCTGTTATACTTCCTGGGCTGGCTTCTTAGGAGGATTTCACTTTTGCAAAGAAATATATTCATCTAATTTTATGACTTACAAATACTCAAAATACAGCAACAGACTTTGTGTTAATCTCCCTTTTGAATCTTTCAGCTTCAACAGATTTAGATGCCAGATACATGTAACACTCGCACCTGCATCTGAGAAGGATCACATAGGAAATCTCATTTAATTTTTTAAATAAGTCCCTTCCATTTATTGTGTTTTCCATGCACGCACCTTCTTATTAGCTTATAAACCCACACCTTATTTTTATGACTTTCTCCGGGTCTATAAGGAGAGAAAATAGAGACTAGAGAATTATATTTAAGTCTACAGCTTGATAACCTTCGTCTCTTGTGAATTCGAGCTTTGTGTTATGAAAGCACATCACATTGACATCTGCAGGATTTGTTTTGATAACTATAATTTCTTGGACACAATATATCACCAAGCTGCCTCTTAATGTCTGCAGCCAAAAGCACTTTTCTTTAGTGTGTCACTAAAAGTGTTATGAAATAAGCAATAGGATTTTGTGTTTAAGTACCCTGTTGCCATTTGCTTCAAGCTGTCTTTAAATGTACTACCTCTAACAACATAGCTGTGGTTCACTCAATTGTAGTGAATTTGTTTATAAACAGCAAGGCAGATGTCAGCAACAAATTAGATTTAATGCAGGTCACCAAGGCCTCCTTAGATAAGGAGCTTGCAGGCATTGAGTGGAAATTGCGGAATGACACAAAGAAAATTGAGATTCAGAGATTCGAACAACTGGTAGGTGCAACAGTTATATTGTTTAAGGGATATAAACATAAGACATTTTTTAAAAAATTTAACCTTGAGACCAGTTCCCACTTAGGAATTTCAGGAAGATAGGACACCTGGGTGGCTCAGTGGTTGAGCATCTGCCTTTGGCTCAGGGTGTGATCCCGGGGTCCTGGGATCAAGTCCCACATCAGGTTCTCCACAGGGAGCCTGCTTCTCCCTCTGCCTATGTCTCTCTGTGTCTCTCCTGAATAAATAAATAAAATCTTTTTTAAAAAAGGAAATTTCAGGAAGGTAAGAACTTAAAGGAGTGTTTCTGACTGGAAAGAAAAAACAGTCATTGCTTGTGTCCACCCCAAGCACTCCTGGATCATATGAGCTAGAACTGCCCTTTCCCTGTTCCCACAATGCTTTGTTCATACACTCAGATGATTATTGCAGATTCTCCATGTGTTATATTCAGGGAGGGGTTTCAGTGTGTGGAGAAGGTGATAAAATCTACCGAAAACATAACTGTGAAAGTAAAATTCACCTTTGGTCTAAATAATTTATTGAACACCTGTGTTGCCTAGATGACATTGACTCAAATGTGCATAATCATATTCCCAAGAAAAGGTCTTTGTCTTCTAAGAAAGTAAAGAAACGCAGGCCAGTGGAATTAAATAGATCCAAAATTCAGCCCATTATTAGCTCTGCCACTAGACAAGATACTCAATCCCTCTAAGTGATGGCTACTGATATTTAGCAAATACTGTTGTGCTTCTGAAATGAGCTCACTTAAATTTCACTGTAAAGCTCACTGTGCTTTACAGAATGAGCTCACTTAAATTTCACAGTTCACATAAAGCTCTTAGAAGGATCATATTCCCATCGTAGGAAGGGATGAAATGAAGGTGCAAAGAGGTGATACCCATCGTTGATAAGTGCAAGAGCCAGGATGTAAATCCAGAACCTCCACTCCCAGCTACTCTACCCCCATGTATTTTAGTCTGACCATTTTCATCTGCAAAAAGGAATAATTTACAGTGCCATTGACTGAGATTGTGGTGAATACTATGGCACAGAGTAAACCCTTTGTGAATGCTAACTGCCATTATTTTGGCCTTAGGTAGCTACCTCTTTTATAAATTCTTTTTTTTTTAAGATTTTATTTATTTGAGAGAGAGAGCATGCTGCATGCACACACGCAAGAAAGAGTGGGGGTTGATGGGGAGCAGAGGGAGAAGCAGATGGGGAGAAGAGTGGGATTGAACCCACTGAGCAGGGGTTCAATCCCAGGACCCTGAGATCACAACCTGAGCCTGAGGAAGGTACCTAACCAAATGACCCACCTAGGCACCCCTCTTTTATCAATTCTTGATATAGGGTAGAGAGGGAATGATCACATTTCATTGTTTGGGAAGTTTTTATGTTGAATTCGCCGGAAACAGTTCAGAAATGAGTTTGTTTTATTTATTGGAAAAGTCTATCCCCCTTTCCTGAACCTAGGCTTACTTAAAGAGATGAGCTTAAAGATATTCATCACCGCCATCAAAACTATCAATCATAGAAATCCTGTCATGGTACCCAGAGATATATTAAATCATCATTATGTTTTTAAAAGATTTTACATATTTATTCATGAGGGAGAGAGAGAGGCAGAGACATAGGCAGAGGGAGAAGCAGGCTCCTCATGGGGAACCTGATTGGAACTCGATCCCAGGACCCCGGGACTATGCCCTGAGCTGAAGGCAATGCTCAACCACTGAGCCACCCAGGCATCCCATAAATCATCATAATTTTAACTTTGATTTTCTATTACTTGAGAAAGGCAACTGCTTCATACATTTTTTTAAGATTTTATTTATTTTATTAATGAGAGACACAGAGAGAGAGAGAGAGGCAGAGACACAGGCAGAGGGAGAAGCAGGCTCCATGCAGGGAGCCCAACATGGGACTCGATCCCAGGTTTCCAGGATCACGCCCTGGGCCGAAGGCGGCGCCAAACCGCTGAGCCAAACCGGGCTGCCCTTCATACATTTTTTAAACATAACAATCTTTTGCAACCATTTTTATATCAAATACTAGCATAATAAAAACTTTCAAGTTTTGGGCCTTTGTAATCTAAAATCAGATTTAAAAAATCAGGTGCTTTTCTGCAATCAGAGAAAATGTCAAAGTAATCATAATCCTTTTTGCAAAAAGTTGTTTGGTCTCAATTTTCATGAATACGAGATCTGTCCCTTTAATCATTGGACCATCCTGTTAGATTTCTAAACCACATGCAATTAACCAAATGAAAGCTTAGCCAGGGATGACTTTCATGAAAGAATTACTCTCGGATTCTTTTTAGGGACTATATTCTCAATTTAATTAACTGATTCCTAACTGTGTCTTTTTCTCCTTTAACAATGTCATTTTATTAGTCTTTCAGCTTATAAGAAACCTGGCTTCTAAATCACTTTATCATACATACTAGAGGCTAGTTCCTTCCCAACTTTGGTATATAAAATAGTGTTTTGTGCTTTCTTTTACTTTATGCTGCACAGATTATACCTAATCTTATTAAATATGGTTTTCCCCCATCTGCTTTGCTGAACATTTTTGAAGATCAATATTATTTAAATCTCCTATATATCCTACTCTACTTTGTATCACTTATAAAGTTTTATTTAACTGCCTCTTTTAGTCATTATTAAAATATACTGAAGGCTGAGATAAATTTTACAACTTGACTAGGCAAGTCTAGAGAATATCTGAAAACCAGTGTTCTTTAATTTTTTCTAGCATTTTTCTGTGTCCTTATCATACTGGTAAATGCCCAAAATGCCATTGAAAAGGCTATAAAGCTGTAAAGTAGGTGACCTAAGAATGCAATAAACTCTTTAATAGTGTAAAGACCAAACTTGAATTCACTTTAAGGTCACAAGTTGGAGTTATTTTATTACATTTTTCATGAGTCAAAATCCTAAGAGGAACATGTTTTACAGCCAGAGAGTAAGTTTGTTTTATAATTTGTCAGGAAAACAAAATCTATGGCTTGATCAAGTTCTCATGTAATACATCTTGGAAGGGTGACTCACTTGAAATGGCTTTGGTTGATATTTCTGCTTTTCAGAGTAAATTCCACAGTAGCACATGCAGATAATGAGGGCCCATCTATACCCCACCAACCCTGCAGCCAGATTCATTGTACCCATTATTAATAATAAATATTTATCCATAGGTGTAAGGTCAAATGGGCATGTGTAGTTCAAATCCTGCATATAGAAAAAGGTGTGCAAGACTTCTCAAGTATTTTTTTAAAAGATTTTATTTATTTATTCAAGAGAGACACACAGAGAGGGGCAGAGACATAGGCAGAGGGAGAAGCAGGATCCCTGCAGGGAACCTGATTCAGGATTCGATCCCAGGACCCTGGGATCACACCTGAACTGAAGGCAGACGCTCAAACACTGAGCCACTCCGTTGCCTCTCAAGTATTTTTTTTTAAGCAGATATCTTACTTGCTTCAGAAGAGATGCACATCTGTTAACTATGTTAGCATCATTGTTACACTCTGTTCTGTGCTTTCTTTGGACCAGGTCTAGAACTCGGTATTCACATACAATATTGAAACACTATGAGAAAAAGTTCCTAGACTCAGCCTGTTATTTTGAAACCTGTTTTTGTTTCAAGACTTTATTTTATAACTAACTATTATCTCTCTGAAATGAAGTCACCAAAAGAGCAGCGATAAAGCAGTGTTTTCGTGGGCAGAACTAAGTGAATTCTGAGATACGGAGTAGGGAAATGTTCTGGAGTAGGCAAATCCCTACATTCTTGGACAAAGTGAAAATCAACCCAATGTTAAGATTCACATCAAGGATGCATTTAGAACACTTGACTTGCAATAATACCTGATCCCACTGCTCACTACTGAGTAGAAAGACACATTGGTATTACCTGTATCCTTTTCCCTGTCCTCTTAAAACTCCCACTCAACGCATCCAACACATTTACTTTTGTTGATGATAATTACCTGAGAAAAGAATATACTCACTTTTTTGCATTTCTTCCTTTCTTTATTCATTAATTTTTTTAAAATGTTCAATGTTAACCATGTAACAGCTTGGTGTAAAACAAGGATACAGCTGTGAATAAGCAGAGAAAAATCCACAAAGAACTTACAATCTAGTGGGAGAAGAGTAAAAATAAGCACAACAAATAAGTAAAATGCTCAACAACCTGGTGAAAAGTGCTACCAAGAAAATGAACAGGAGGCAGGAAAAGTTGGCCTTAACCAAAGGAAAAGCTAACTTGCTCATCATTTCTTCATGGCAAGAGATAATTGTACGACTTGGAGCAAGGCATCCATGGACGTTAGGCTTTGTCCTCCCACAGACTGGGACATTGAGGCTTTATCTTCCTTGATGGCTGCATTTCAAAGGGATGGCTCCCAAGTTATTACGGGGTAAAAACTGGCAGTAGAGCTCTTTTTTTAAAACATTTTATTTATTTATTCATGAGAGAGAGAGAGAGAGAGAGGCAGAGACACAGGCAGAGGGAGAAGCAGGCTCCGTGCAGGGAGCCCGACGCAGGACTCGATCCAGGGTCTCCAGGATCACACCCTGGGCTGAAGGTGGCGCTAAACCACTGAGCCACCTGGACGACCCTAGAGCTCTTAAAAAGGCTTATGGCCTGCAGAGGCAAGGTAAATGCTCCAAGAAGAGTCAGGGAAGGCACTTCTGTGGTTCGGGCCTTCTAGTTTCTGTAGCAACGCCAGGGGTGAGTAGGAGGTCAGAGGCCTAGAGTCAAGCTGACAAAAAAGCATGAGGCTTGGTCGCCTTGCAGCCCTGCAGACCATGGGCAGTGAGATGGGCAGGCACTAGAGGGTGTCCAGCCCCACAGCGTCATGATCTGATTCACATTCCAGCAGCAGAGAAAGGGCATAAGGAAAAAAATGATGGGAGATGGAGAAGGAAAGATTGCTATGGGCAGACATGGGAGGCAGCCTCAGTGAACAGCAAGCCAGACTGCAAATGGGCCCAGCCCTGATAGCCCAGAGAGGTGGATAGAGTTGCAGAAAAATGCTGCAGACACAGCTCAACCAGAACCTGGAACACAGTATGCATGGTGCTCAGAGGGAGTGCTCCACTGCCCAGCCAGATACTTATGAGATGTTTCATAAATAATTAAGCTTTCTAAATTCTTCCATGGTCTTCAAGCACAAATATTGAGGGTGTCCAATCAATCATGTATGGATACACAGGATAAAGAGACTTAGCTGCAAAAGCAGCGATCTTGGTAACTTCATGGAATTTACTCTTGGGACAGCACTCTCCAGTGTAATTATCCACAACTTTTCATGTGTTTGCAAAATATAGAGCTGTCACTCCTTAAACTGTGTAAAATAGAAAAATTTAAGATGATCATTTTTGCCCCTTAAAAGAACTTTATACATAATGTACAAAAAAAAAAAAAAAAGAAGCTGTTTCCTGAAATGATTCCTTCAGGTTCCATTTTTTAACTCTCATCCCTTTGTAAATAATACTTGAAGAAATTAATTTTAATTAGCATTTCCCCAAAGTATCTTCTGTAGACCATTAATTTTTTTTGCAAGGTTAATATTAACCTCTGCAAGGTTAATAATTAAATGATGAGAGGATGGTTGAGTGATCAAATGTCTGAGGAATGCTGGATTAAACAGAGTTGAACAGTTTTATTTACTGTAGAGCTCCTCAGCACATTTAACATGTTAAGTTGTGGCTTCCGAAGAGAGGGTTATGAAATGAAACTTTCCTAAACATGTCTTTGACTATGGTTCCCTTTTATTCTTAAACCTCTGACCATATCTCTGAATTGGAGTTCTGTAGAGACATAGGAACAATGACTACATCTGTTGGTTTGAGAGTGTCTTAGATGTTGGTCTGAGAGTAATTCGCACCTTCATGCAGACAATGTCTTCGGTGGACTGGAGTAGGATCTGTGTGCCATGAGTTAATCGAAGGTTGACATGGAGTAATAGTCAAGCCACAGACATCAAGGTTAAGTGCTTACCCCAGCTACAAGAGGGCACCGAGCCCTTGGCTGGAGGGATGAGCCTCTGGTAGTAAAACTGCTCCGATTTATTCATGAAGGCTAAAATGTTTGAAGGTCTCCTCGCCAATCAGAGGGAATGTTGGGGCTCTGCCAGTTTTGAGGATCCTGGTTCCTGCCAAATTAATCCAGCAGCTGTTCTGAAAGTATTCAGGGAGCTCCAAATCCATGCAGTAGCTTCACTTTTATGGTTTTTATAGCTTGGCTCCCCTGGAGCAATACAGAAGACTGTTGTGGTCTTCAGAGACACAGCAAGTGGCAATATTTCTGTAATTTGCTCAGTGTACAAGAGCTCAGATGGTTTGCTGAGGTTTAGAATAAGATATCAAAAATGATTGTTGCTATTTTTCTATCATACTAGACGGTCATATATTAAACTTGTTTTTGACATATTTCACATCCCATATACTCTATCCAATTAAAAGAATGGCAGTCTGACAGGTGCTTTTCCTGCCTCATTCTTGCTTCTTGCATCTGTCATACTTTTTGAAAAAAAGAATTTGTAATAGAAATTTAATTTAATATTGATTTATTTAGAAGTGGAATAAAAAAAAACACATTATCGGGACTTGGCATTGAGGCACAGTTAGCATTTCTCCTTCATGTCACCAAGTGTAACAGACCCATCGTCCTACGCGAGTTTCCGTTTGGGACGGCCCCATAGTGACAGCAGTCTTCCTGTCACTTGGGGGACTGGAATTGAGACCTGCTATGAAACTAGAGATATGTCCACATGGCAGTAAGAAGAGAAAGTGATGCATTTAAAAAGTGATCGTTGGTATCCTATCCTTGTAGAACTAGGCGTTGGTGTCCATCATTTCCATCTTCAAGGACTGATCCCAGGTGGTATGCCAGTCTCAGGACTCTGCATCCCAGTTCATACCCTCCATTGGCACTGGATCTTCAATATACCTCCAGCTCTTAAGTACATTTCCAGGAGAAACCATAATATACATTTCACTCTGCATTTTGTGGTAATTTTTAACAATGTCTTAATTCCTAACGAAAACCTACTAGGCAATGCACATTTACCCTGCACACTATCTGCCTGGCATAGACCCACAGGCAACCAGTGAAGACTCAGGAGAGGCTGGAAAAATTCAATCAAACCCTGACCATTTTAAGAGGAGATGTTTTTAAAACAACTGGAAAATGGATCCTGGGTTTCTTGACCCCATTGCTCCTTCTATTGCATCATGCTTCTTTGGAATGAAGGAACAACAATGAAAGGAATGGCTTCTCCTTTTCAAATTTTAACTCCTTTGGACTTTTTATTTAAATATTTAGTAGCATTTATGTTAAAACGTATTTCACTTTAAAACTTTTTGCATGAGTAAAGAAAGCTATATATTTCTTCACATTTAGTCATTTATTATTCATGAAATCAGAACACAAATAGACTGTCAGAATATAGCCAAAGGGCTGAATTTAGACTAAGGAAGGGGCTTGCTGTTACCATATAAAGTGCTATAAGAAATTGAAATTATAGTAATGGGGGGGTAGATATATAGTTCGTCCAAGAAAATGTCCCTCAAGTTTCACAAAGCATTAATCATCATATTCATTTCTGTTTTCAAAGCTCTAGGCATTATTTTGGATTTCTTTGTTCTCTGTTGAGTGGTCAGCTTATACTCTGACTGCCTGTATTGCACTGTATATTACAAATCTTTATTGAATTTCCATGAACTGCTTCTGTAAAATGCTTTGGGTATTGGTATTGCTGAACACTTTTGTGTTATTTGGAAAAATATAAATTTATAGGCCTTTCCTTAAGATACTTTCTTAAGACCATAAAAAGTAGATATAAAAAAAAAGGTAGATATTCCCAAGTAACTTTCAACATTTAGAAATGTAAGTAACTGTGGAGTAGCTTGGTAGCCTGGAGTAATCAACTCAAACAGTTAAGTATTTGATATTTAAGATAATATATCTATTGTCCAATTAGGATGAATTTCTTTGCCAGGAAATTATTCCTGTTCTAATAAGGTGGTGCTTTAAGCACATTTCACAGTGTCCCTCCTAAATTAAGCACCCACTAAGAAAATATACAGAAAACAAAGACTATCTGAGAAAAAATACTTGCTGATTGTCTCTTTGGATGAGGAAGTTGGATCAGTGGGGGTTTGGAAAAGATACAATTGTTAATAAGTTAACCCAGCTGCTTATGAGGCTGCTGGATTCCCTAAAGAAATGTCAGCCAACAAAATCCTGGGGATAATTTGTAAGTAGAATTTGATACGTTGATGGACTGTGTCCCACTGGTTAAGCCCAGGAAACTTTCAGGTGGATAACACAGTAACTTTCTGCACCTAACTGGAAACGCCAGCTTCCATCATTTTGTGTCACTTCTCAGTCTCAGAGCTAATTCTTGTTATCACAACCCACTAATGTCTACTCAACTTGAAAATCATTATGTTGGTTGCATGACTAAATCGTTATGTTGGTTGGTTGATTTGTTTGAATATTACATGTTTTCTTGACTACATGATTACTGAGTAAATGCTATTGTCCACTACATAAATATTTATTTTAATATATGTATATATGTTTATATATTTACTATGTATTTATATATTAAATTATTTAATATAGTTAATGAATATAGTTGATATATTTAATATATGTTTATATATTAAATTATTTTTATTATTATGAGTTATATATAAATGACATACTGTTTTTTACAATTATAAATTATATATAAATTATGTATAGTTTTATATGTAATGGTGTGAATATGTCATTTATATATAATATATAAAATATATCATACATAACTATAACTATAAATAAATAATAATATAAATAAATAATATATATTTGCATAAATATATTATGCTCTATGCTATATGTTGTATGTAACTCTATATTAAATACAAATATATTATATATACTTATATACATTAAAATTATTTTAAAAAGAAAAAATAATAAAAATATTGTATATCTTTCATATGTACCTTGAAGTTAAATACATCTTTACCTTTATTTGGTAATTTAATAAATGAGGAATGCCTGCGTAGCTCAGTCAGTTAAGTATCTGTCTGCCTTCAGCTCAGGTCATGATCCCAGGGTCCTGGGATCAAGTCCCACATAGGGGCTCCCTGCTCCATGAGGAGCCTACATCTCCCTCTCTCCCTGTGCCTGCCTCTTTCTTTCTTTCTCCCTGTCAAATACATAAATAAGATCTTTTAAAAAAATAAATGAATGCTTATTTCCCTTGATGATCTTGCAATAAAGTATAAAAACTTGTACACATTATCACTACAAACCAGATTCAGTTCATTTGTCTTAAGAGAACATATTGTCTCAGCTAATGATGGTGAGCCTATGACAGTGGGGAACTGTCTGTGATGTGTAATGTAATCAACATATTAGGTGTTTTGGTGTATGGGGTTGGGGAATACATTCATATATTTTCTAGTCTTTTAAGAAAAGTCATTTTGTGTTCTGAATTTCCTGTTTAAGATCTAGAAAAGTGATTATTTAAAAATTTCCAAAAGCCTTATGTTCAGTGTTTTATTACCTTTAAAATATTAACAAAATCATCTTCTAAATTCTAGGATTAGGGTATTCTGTGGTCTTGTTGAAAATCCTTTGTGCCATAATACTCTATATGGGATGGAACCTGGGGCCACATTCTCTCATAGGTGTGTCATTAGGTGGCTTCTGACAATTAAAATGATTCTACCTGTAGAAGGCATCATCCTCTTACGTGGTAGCACGATACTTGAAAGTAAAATCTCCCTAAACATTTTCTCAGTATTTACAAATGTATAATTTCAGTAAGCATCTTTTATTATCTTATTTAAAAATAATATTTGTCAGTAAATGTATAAGTACATGCATTCTACAAATTTCCATACAACACATATAAAAAGAAGCATCATTTGGAGCAAAAAAAATATATAAATATTAGAATCCAGCTAATTTGAGAAACAATAGTAATCTAATATTTTCTTTCTTCTAGTACTACTTATAAGACATCAATTACTATAGAAGTTGTGTCAGATACCATCCTCTCTAGCTACTGCCAAGTCCCCAGTTTGGAAGTCCTGGGAGCATCACCATTTACATTGATTTCAGCTGTGTCTGTCTTTCATCCAACAGCAGTTACTAAGCCTACGGATTGAAGGCAGAGATTCTCCATTTCTGGTGCATGTATGAAATTTAAAGAATCCATGAATCCCTGACCTTTCTTTCTAGTTCTTATTTCTGTGGCTTTCATTGATTTGTTCAGAACTAATGTTTTAATCAATGGTTTTCTTCTCAGTGTAGGTGTAACACTCTCACAAGAAAAGAATAATAATAGCTAACAACTATTGAGTATGTGCTATTTGTCATTATGCCTATAAGGCTTTGGCTTGAATTAACCTGGTTTCTCTCACAACAAAAATATGCATGAACACTCCCATTTTATCGATGAGAAAATGATAGTAAGAAAGTGTAAGAAATTGCCCAAGCTCATACATCTAGTGTCAGAGCTACAACTGATTAAGTTTTTACTTATTTATTTATTTTTAGAGCTGGGGTTAAAACCCAGACTCCCATGCAAAGCCTGTGCTGTTAACCATGAAGCTAAACTTCCTGAAAATACACCTTTTTCTATCTTGCAGAATATATTTTTCCCTGTAGGTTTCTTTGTCTCCCCCAAATTATAAACCATACAACTAAGTTGTAGCTTGTGAATTAATTCTGGCTACAATTCAGAATTACATACCAATTTTTTATTGAATGTGGATTTTAAACAGTAAAAGTAATCAAAAAAATCATTTTTTTTCCCTTTCAAACCTATTTTACATAAGCAGAACCTACTTACTGTGTTCTAACTAATAAAACACAGTCACCTACCTACTGGATTAGAGAAAGCCATCCAGCTAGTCGCTCAATGACATCCAGGGTGCCATTCCCACTCTGGAATTCTGGCAAAACATGCTAAGTGGAAACATGTCACAATGAGTAGTTGTTGGTGGAGAGACGATTGTGAGATGCTCTCACAAGTATTTTAACTCAAAATAAAAATGTCCTGTACTGCATGTTGATGCATGTTGCATCATAAGGGGATGAGAATTTTAAAACGGCTGTCATTGGCTCGCCAGTGGCTATAGGCTTTAGAAGAAAAAATAAAAGAATAAACATGAGATGATAATATTGACAGCCTTTCATGAGAAGACAGAAAAATAGGCTATTAATTTAGCAGTGACTTCGATCTAATCATGACAAGAGGAGCAGAAGAAAGTTCTCTCCCTGCCGAAAGAAAAAGTATAATATGGTTCCACATCCTCTCCTCCTGAAAAACAAGCCCAAATATAAAATCTCTGAAAATGCACTTACATAACTTGAATTCAGATGTTCAGCACAAAATAATAGTATGGCTTTCCATAAGCTGGTTAGACATTTAAGCTTGTCTCTAAATGGATAATAAGTCTCTTCTGAGACACCCGGGTGGCTCAGTGGTTGAGCGTCTGCCTTTGGCTCGGTCGTGATCCTGGGGTCCTGAGATCTAGTCCCACATCAGGCTCCCTGCATGGAGCCTGCTTCTCCCTCTGCCTGTGTCTCTGCCTCTCTCTGGGTGTCTCTCATGAATAAATAAATAAAATATTTTAAAAAGCCTCTTTCACCTATATATCATGGTGGTCAGGAGGACCCACTGAAATTTTCTCTTGACAACTCTCAGACACTCTAAGATTTTAAGGCAATTTTGTATACTGTTACAAAATTACCCTGTCGCCTTCTCCAAGAAAACAGAAAGTCAAAGAACTGATGATGCTCCTTGCCACGTGCAAGCAGATTTGGCAGAGTGGTTGTCAAGATACTTGGATTGTAGTCTGAGTTCTTTACGACCCGAGCTGAACTTAGCATGTCAGTTAGATTTTCCGGTTCTCAATTTCCTCTTCTATCACATAAGTGAATCACATAAGGTGACCTCTGATATATAGTCCTTTTCTATGAATTAGATATTATGTAATGAGGAGAGAATGTTATTCACCAGAACTGATGTATTTGCTGGTATTTAGTCATTTAATAAATATGCATCGACTGCCTACTCTTTTGTTTAAGGTTGGAAAAATGACAAGACAGACAAGACCCAGACCCCTAGAGGACATTCTAGATGGGGTGCCAGACAATAAACAAGGAAGCAAATGAACATGTAATTTCAGATAGTAATAAATGCAATGAAAAAAAATAAGGCAGGATAAGGATTGGAAAGACAGTAGGGTTACAGACATTTTCCAGTGAGGTGTTCAAGGAAGACTTCCCTACAGCGGCAATTGGGAAAATAACTGAATTAAGCTGAATTAAACTGAATAACTGAATAACTGAATTAAATTATGGAGATTCAGGCAGAGAGAGCTGCAGATCTAACTGACTGGTGTGGCTCACGGGGGGTGAGGCAACAGTAGTTGGAGGTATGGATGGGTGGCTTTCATTTGTAGGGAGAGGATCCATTTCAAGTAGCCTTTTGTGTATGAAGTGAGGAGGAAATCGAGGTTCACTTCTTCCATAAAGATAAGCAGTTGTTCTAACACCACATTTTAATAGTCTGTCCTACTCTGAAATAAATCAGTGCTTAAAAAAAATCAGTCATCCATGTGTAGCTCCCTATATAGACTCTATTCTGCATCCTTGATCTCTGGGTCTCTATATGCCAAAACCACTCTGTCCTAGTGACTTAGAGCTTTATTTACAGTTAAGTCTTGAAATTGGGTGGGGTAAGCCCCCCAACATCCTTCTTTTCAAAATCGCTTTGGCTCCCCTTAATCTTCCCTAACCACCAGGGTGAAAGGTGCGTGCTCTGCGAGCTGTGTGCTCCCTGGGGCCTTCCTTGCACGGTACACGCTGTGGCAGCAGGCAAAGCTAACTGCCGCGGCTGCCACCGTCCGACTTCTCTTCCGAGGGCCCGATGCCACAGAGCGAAGGAGCAGTGCTAAAGAGCCTCTAACTTTAACCAGATCCTCCTTGCTGTATTGCATTCTTTTGATTCCTGTCCTATTGATTTCCTGGCATCGTTCTCCCCACGTCCGGTTATCCAGAGCTGAAATGCGTTTAATGCTTACACTAACCATTCTTCCCAATTCTTTGGTATTTTTTTTAAGATTTTATTTATTTATTCATGGGAGACCCAGAGAGAGAGAGAGAGAGAGGCAGAGACACAGGCAGAGGGAGAAGCAGGCTCCATGCAGGGAGCCCGACGTGGGACTCGATCCTGGGACTCTGGGATCATAACCTGAGCCGAAGACAGACGCTCAACCACTGAGCCACCTAGGCATCCCCCCTTTTTTTTCTTTTTAAAGATTTTATTTATTCTTACCCAATTCTTAATAGATTACTCTGCCCCGTGCATACCTAATGCCATTATGTATCCTTTGTTAATCTTTTATTTCCTTAAAATTTCTTCCCCTCTAAGTCACCTCCCTCCACCTAGTGCTTCGTTGTGTTCCTCCGTTATCCTATCTGTTTTCCCCATGTTCACTGGCTTTCTCCTGTGTCTAACAGCTCGGGGTTAGCCCCTCTTGTTCTAGTTATGGGTGCAGCTGCCAGTACTGGGGGTGTCCCCAGGCGGCATCCCCCTGGTGCAAACCTACAGTGCACACATGTGTGCCTCTCACTCCCCGTGGCTTTCCTGTTGACATCAAGGCTTTAAATACTGTGGGGGTCCTGAATGGCTCTGGAAATGGTAGCAGGTGCTAAAAGCCCATGGGGTAAACCATTTTCCCCCAGTGAGAGGTGGGAACCAGGGATGTGTTGCTCTTTTTGTCTCCGTATGGATTGGCTCAAGATAGGCTTTAGACACTTCAGAAGACATCTACCAGATGGAGAACTTCCTTGCACATAGCTGTGGTCAGCTCAGTAGTCCTATTGGCTTTCTTCTTGCCCTTGCCCTTTACTGCTACCTCATGATGGTAATTGCTAATAGAGGAGGACCACAGCTGCCTTTGCTTTAGGCCTTGCTTTTTCAGGCTGCAGAAGAAGCAAGAAAGGCTTTAGCCAGCACACCCTCAGATGAATTTTGAGAGTTGGGTTACTCCCCTGGCTGAGCGTGAGGGGGATCGGATTCCTGGTTGTACCCATGGGGGGATGACCCTTGGCAGACAGTAGCATCATGGTTACCTGGGCTTTGGCTTTCCCTTGTGGTCAGCTAGGGTGAGGTGTAGATGAAGTAGAGGCTTGCGGGCCACAGAGAGTCCCAGGCAGAGGACATGATGTTACCCTTAGCATTCCTGCCACTAAGAAAGACATTCAGTGTTTGGAACTTTCTTTGGATTTTGGAAATAATGTTTATCATATTTCAGAATATTTTTCCAAGCCATTTCTTTTTTTTTTTATTTTATTTATTTATTCATGAGAGACGGGGGGCGGGGGGCAGAGACAAAAGCAGAGGGAGAAGCAGGCTCCATGCAGGGAGCCCAATGTGGGACTTGATCCTGGAACTCCAGGATCATACCCTGGGCCAAAGACAGGTGCCAAACCACTGAGCTACCCAGTCATCCCTTCCAAGCCATTTCTTGATTTGCTTAGAAGGCTGCCAGTTTTCAGTGGAGGGCAGAGCAGAAAGGACCCCTGTGTTCTAGGCATTCCTGGCCACAGAGCTGTGTGACCCCGTAGACCTGGCCATAACACAGGCAGACCTGTCAGTCAGTGGGAACACTGACTGGGGCCTGGCAAGGCCCAGGAGGAATTTTGCAGTGCTGAGACCTAGTATGTAGAATCTGTTGATGGCCTTTATGGAGAACTGGTCTTCATTTTAAAATTGCCATAGGGGCTCCTGAGTGGCTCAGTTGGTTAAGTGGCTGACTCTTGACTTTAGCTCAGGTCATGCTCTCAGGGTCCTGAGGTCAAGCCCCCTGTCAGGCTCTGCGCCCAGTGGGGAGTCTGCTTGAGGATTCTCTCCCTCTCCCTCTGCTCCTTGTCCCACTCACTCTCTCTCTCTCTCTCAAATAAATAAGTAAATCTTAAAAAAAAAATGTTCCTTGCATGAATGATCCTGGTCTTGGTAGGGAATAATTATTGGACCATAGGGCACCCAGCACCTTTGTGACAGAAGCCACCTCCTGTGAGCTGGATATTAGTAAATCGACCAGATCTTAAGGTGAGGTGGACACAGCAGCGATGCATTTTTCCAATGGAAATATTCAGGAACAAGCCCTAATAGGTACTGACAACACCAGATACAAAAGAACAGGTAACGCAGACCCACATGTCATGTATCTTTCTTGCCCTGGCACCTGTGTCTTTTATCCCATACCTGTGGCTTTATGGAACATTCCCTAAGACCAGCTAAAGGAGAAGGAAACAATCCAGGCCTCATTCACAAATTCGCTAGCAAGATATATCCATGCTGGTTAGAGTGTCCTTCTGCCCAGGACAGCCTCAGCCTCACCCATGGTGCCCCTGAGGGATGAGATCAAGAGGAGCCTTCTCAGTGACCCATAATTGTTTGGCTCAGGCTTTGCTTTCTGGGGTAATGCAGATTAAGACACTTCTTTTCCACCTTCCAGGAGTTTCCTACCTTTGCCATCCCTCCTGGTGACTGCTACACACTCAAGGTTCCCAACCACTCTGCAGGTGTCGGTACCTTCCTAAACTCAGGATCAGGGCTGCTGGATCCTATACTTCCAAGTCACATTTTGTGCTCCAGATATTACAAAATGGACATGATGCAAGTGAAGTCTGGCTAAATGAAGTTCAAAGTCATCTTAAAGGCAAAATAGGGTTGGAAAGGCAAAAACACAAGCCTAGGAAGTAAAGGTGTAAGTAGATGAACGACTTGGCTTTGGTGTAGTAACTAGAACTGTTCTAGGATGTGTGTGTGTGTGTGTGTGTGTGTGTGTGTGTGTGTGAGTTCGCATGAGTGTGTCTTAAAAACTTGTTTTTTTTCAGTCTTAAATGGCAAAGTTCCCTCCTCACCTGCAGTCCCTGTGCCCAGCATCTGGTAGCCAGATCCTGGCCTGGAGCCTTCAGGAGAGAGTACCCCCAAACGTGCCTCCCATGCACCCTTCTGATCTGTCTTATGACCGAGTTACTCTTGCCGTTCACTGGGATGCTGTCGTAAATCTACCTTGCAGATCGTCATTATTCAAAGCAGTGTTTTCTATGGAAAAGGGGGCACAAGAGATATTCAGGAAAATGAATTTTCATGGTCATATGAGTTTGGGAAATACAATGTAATATGTCTCCCCTTTTGAAAATTCATCAGGAGCATTTACATATTAAAGGCTTTAAAAAGAGAGTTAAAAAGCAATGAAAAGACACTTAATCCTTATTCAGTTCAGCAATTACCAACTTATGAGTCTACGTGACTCCATTTTATATGTGTATGAACCACTCATCCCCCTTTCCCTGCCCCGGGGTGTTTTCTCATTGTCTCATCATTCAGGGAAAAGGAGGGAGAGACATGATCACAGCATCTCAGAAGTATCCATGTGGTACATCTGTGTTCACAAGGATTCTGGAATTGAAGGAGACCATAGAGACTATCTAGTGGTTCGTATTTTACCACAATTTTTTTTTTTTTTTTTTTTTTTTTTACTTTTTAACTTCTCCCCACATCCACAAGTTTTGAAAGAAGAGCTCCCTCAATCATTTGGTCAATGATACTGGTTTCTCCTTTTTTATTTAGCAAAAGAAAATGTATCCACCTTGCAAAAGGCTTTGATCGTGTAAGTTGCATACTTATTTTGGTGGGTTAATAAAACATTCAGCAAAATATCAAAGGATCTTGATATTTCATTTGGCAAATGTTTTTAAAAGATTTTATTTATTTGAGATAGAGAGCTAGAGAGAGTAAGAGGGAGAAGCAGGCCCCCCACTGAGCAAGGAGCCCAATTCGGGGCTGGATCCCAGGACTCCAGGATCATGACCTGAGCCAAAGGCAAACACTTAACCTACTGAACCACCCAGGCACCCTATTCAGGAAATTTTTAAGTTTTTTTTTTTTAATGACTTTTTATTCCATGATCTTCTAAGGATAGGAGACCTGGATTTTGCTCATGCTGAGTTACTTACTGACAACATGCTTTGGTTTCCTCAAAAGCCTGAGTGTTTTACCTGAGGCCCACTACTGTTTGGTAGAACAGGAACTCAGAGTTTCCAATTCCCTGATCAATAATCATCCTATTGCTTTTGATGTTTCTCTAGACCAGAGGTTAGAAAACTTTTTCTGTAAAAGCCAGATAGTAAATATTTCAGAGTTTGCGGGTCATAGTCTCTGTCGAAACTATTCAGCTTTGCTGTTATAGAGTGAAAGAAGGAAGAAAGAGAGGAAGAAAGGAGAGGGGGAAGAGAGAGAGAGAAGGAGAAAAGGTGATGCCTACAAGGCACAAGAGACAAATCTGCATTCTTAACTGGCCAAAAAGGATCTGAGTATTTCTCCCCATGATATTCCTATTTCTTTCCTGTCCTTCCACTAACAGAGAGTAGAATTCCTTCTCCCCATGTCTCTTGTCCTCTTCTGATTCTTGTGACTGGCTCAAGGCCCTATTAGCTGATGATGAGGGTCTGTTTCCCAGGTAACCATGAGCACCTTCTAATCCTCCTGACTCCAGCCTCTCTCCTCAGTTTGTTGCATAGACAAACACTGGATTAGCCCACGTCACAGTTCTAACAAATAAATTTTAAAAAATTTCAATGTCTCTGTGTTGCCTAATAAAATCCAGATACTTTTCTTTTCTTTTTAAGGATTTTGTATTTATTTCAGAGAGAGAGAGAGAGAGCTTGAGCAAGGCAGAGGGCAGGCTCCCCGCCGAGCAGGGAGCTGATACGGGAGTGGATCCCAGGACCCTGGGATCATGACCTGAGCCAAAGGCAGCTGAGCCACCCATGTGGCCCTGAAAACTTTTCTAGACACACTTTCTAGCCTTACTCAGGGCTGTTCTCTCGTTGCCAACTGACTGAGAAATTGCTTTTCACACACATGCCTGAAATATTCCCTCAATGTGGCATGCCCACTCTTTTCCTTGTCAGGCCTCTTATCTCTTTTCAGAATGGGTTCTCAGATGCTCTCTCAAGGAGAATCCCACTGCCTTTAAGCTTTCTTACCAGTTTGTATTTCCCCGTGAAACAATTTTGATCTCATCCTTAGCTCATGAGAGGCACAGTTGTGTAAGAAGAGCACTTTGGAGTCAGACACCTGTGAACTCTTTGCTACATTCAGCTCAATGACATTGGACAGGCTGCCTAGCCTTCCCTCTCTCTTTCCAAATCTGCAAAGCATCTTAGTTCACTTTTGCATGGCCAAGAGCAGTGTCTTAGTTCACTTTTGCATGGCCAGCAGCAACTGAAAAACTGCCCTGCTTGGAGCAGAAGCTTAACCACTGCCTAAGTGGTGACAGAAGCAATGACATCAGATTGGGAGCAGAGATGCAGGGGCTGAGGAGTGTGATGGAGGGGACAACTGGGGCATAGGGGGGCTTCTGCTCCTGGAGAATCAGGACATTTAAACTTCATTAAAAGACATGACAGCGTATCTTTATTTGATGTTACAGCTAACAAGACACGACCAATTGTTTCCATATTCCAAGAACGTACAAAGAAATAGAACCATTTAACAATCAGACATCCCTTTCAGGATGCTTTTCATTATTCTTTTTCTCTTAACAATGGACTCTTCGCCTGTTTTTATCAATGCAAGCATCCCAGGAGCAAATTTATAATTGTATGCTAGCCACTTGCTTTCGAATGGGTTTTCTGCTTATCTTCACAAAAACTGAGCTCTACCTTAATGACAAAACACATAGGAAGTTATGCTAATGCTGTTCCACAATTTCCACGTAATCGTTGACTGATTATGAAAATATTTAAATGGAAAAACTTAATTGGACTTATTTTTACATTTCAACAATAGCAATGACACCTTATGGCAGTTGTCCACAGACCTCAGTTGATTAATGTTACTGTGAGAATTAGATAAAAATTTAGTCTGGAGCCACCCACAGAGTTTCTAATTCATTAAGTCTGGAACAAGGCCTAGGGATTCACATTTTCAAAGAGGCAGATGCTTAAACCATGACAATCATTCAGGCTTTTTTTGATTATTTTTTTTCACACCTAACATAATCATTATTTGACTTGTGAGCTGGATTTCCGCTGCCCCTGCTATTTACAGTGCTTGTGAATCTCTGCCATGAGAATGCTGCCTTCAAATGACTATTCCATTAAGACGTGAGCTCTGGACTTGAATTTTCAACTAGCTCCTTAAAGATAAGAGTGTTGAATGACATAGGATCATAAATTCCCAAACAACCAACTGCCACCACTGCCATCTTGCTGTGTGCAAGCAACAGATGGAAAACATGAGCCATCTGCAGAAAAGTTATCTGAGGTGGGAAACTGTGTTCTCTTTCTCCTCCCTTCCCACCACCCTCAGGTTGTTGAAAGCAAAGATGCCAGCCTATTTTTAATCACTTGGGGGCGGGATGCTTGGGTGGCTCAAAGGTTGAGCATCTGCCTTCAGCTCAGGGGTTCAGGACATGATCACAGCTCAAGGGCTCAGGTAGTGATCCTGGGGTCCTGGGATCAAGTTCTGCATCAAGCTTCCCATGGGGAGCCTGCTTCTCCCTCTGCCTGTGTCTCTGCCTCTCTCTGTGGGTCTCTCATGAGTAGATAAATGAAATCTTAAAAGCTTTTAAAAAATTACTTCGGGGCATATAATAACCCCTATTTTTTTTTTATTTTGAAAATTACAAGCCTCAGAAAAGTTGAAGGAGTAGAAATAGAAGGACCCATTTGTAATTGAACTCAGCGGCTAATATTTTGTGATATTTACCTTATTTTTCTTTTGCTCTTTGTCTCTATTTACCTCTCTGTACTTTCAACTAAATTTTTGAAAGTAACTTTGCAGACATCATAATACCTATATGTTGTGATATTTATCTCCTCATTAAAGAGTCTTCTTTTCTGTAAATACAGTGCATGATAACATCCAAGACTCAATACTGATGAAATGATACAATCCACGTTTCATGTTCCCTTCTCCCCAGATGGATATAGAGCGATTTTTACTTTTGGCTCTGGATTTCACTCAAGAATTACTGCATTTGGTTGTCATCTTTAGTCCCCTTTAATTCAGATTACTTCACCTACCTTTTGTCATTCTCTCTCTTTTTCTTTTTGCTTTTTTGTTTTGTTTTGTTTTGTTTTTTTTGTCTTCCAAGATAACAACATTTTGGAAAAGTACAGGAACTTGTCTTTTACAATATCCCCCAACCTGGATTTGCCATATTGTTTCCTCAGGCTAAACTTTTTTCCAGCTAAACAGCTGCATAAGTGATGTTATGTGCTTCTCACAGCCTAACATTATGAGGAACACAATGTGGGTTTGTCCCCTTGTGGGTGTTGATAACTTCAGTCACTTGGATAGGTGATAGATTTTGCCAGATGTCCCTGTTGTAAAAGTTTTCATTCATAATTAATATTCTTTTCCTCACATACATTAACCCAGTAAATTAAGAATCCATGGATGATCATTGCCTGAATCACATATCACACTGATATCTAAAATACAGAGATTGTATCTTTCTTGCATTTTTTCGGTGGCATTAGTATTTAAACAAGAGTTTTCCTCATTGTTTATGTATATTTCCTTTGATTATCTTCTGATTCTGGTGTCACTATAGACTCGTGCATTCTTTTTACAGTCAATGTGTTATAAACTATTAATGTTATTTTTATTTTTTTAAGATTTTATTTTTATTTATTCATGAGAGACACACAGAAAGAGGCAGAGACATAGGCAGAGGGAGAAGCAGGCTCCTTCCAGGGAACCTGATGTGGGACTCGATCCCAGGACCCCAGGATCATGAACTGAGCCAAAGACAGATGCTCAACCACTGAGCCACCCAGGTACCCCAATGTTATCCTTTTTTAATTGAAAATTTTTTATTGAAGTACATCATCTGAAGTTGTAAGAAATAACAAAGAGATCTCAATAGTAACAGTTTGCAAAATGATAATATAATATGGCCACCAGCATATTCGCACTATTACAATTCACCAGTCTTCAGAATTTCACCAGTTTCCTAATCTTGTTTCCACTCCTGTGTGCACACATGCATGTGATTGTGCATGTGTTTAAACCACCACAGTCAAGATACTGAACAGCTCCAATACCACAAGGACTTCTCCTGCTTCTTTTATATATCTGCACCCAACTCTGTCCCACAACTCCCCACTCCTATTCCTAAATTTTAGCATCTGTCCTCCATTTCTCAATTTTTTCCCTTTCAAATTGTTACATAAATGGAACCATCCAGTCTGTAGTCTTTAGGAATTGTCTTTCTTCATTCAGTATGATTCCCTTGAATATATCTTGATACATTCATGAAAGGGGTGGAATAATACATCCATGTTTGTTCATCGATATTGATACATCAATAGTTTGTTCCTTTTTATTACTGAGTATTCTTTGGTGTTTTCATCATCATAATATGTTTAGCCATTCATCCACTGAAGGACTTATGGGTTGTGTCCAGTTTGGGGCCTTCACAAACAAAGTTGCTATAGATATTCATGTACAGTTTTTTGTGTGAACATAAATTTTTATGTATTGTAGGTAAATGCTCAAGAGGCCAATTGCTGGTTCATGTGGTAGATTTGTGTTTAGTTTTATAAGAAGTGCCAAAGCTTTTCCAGAGTTTTATATCATTTTACATTCCCACCAGAACTTATAAGTAGTGAAGTTTTTTTCACATCTTTGTCATCATCTACTATTGTCATGACATTTATTTGATTATAGCTGTTCTGATAGGTGTGTCTCATCATGGTCTTAATTTGCGTTTTCATAATGGCAAGTAGATATTGAACATACCTCCTTGGGCTTCTTTGTCATCTATGTATTCTCTTTATTCAAATGTCTTTTGCCCACCTTCTGATAGGAATTTTTCAAGATCTTTTTTTCAGTTGAGTTCTGAGAGTTAGATATTAGTCCTTTGTTGATACAAGATATAAGGTTTGCAAGGTTACAAGATATCCTCCCAGACGATGGCTTGTATTTTCATCTTCTTTACATGGACTTTTACAGAACAAAAATTTTTAATTTTGATGAGGTTCAATTTATAAATTTTTCCTTTTATGAATCATTCTTTTGGTGTCAGATCTAAGAACTCTATTTAGTCTTCATTCCTGATGACTTTTCTCATACTTTTTACTAAGTTTTATAGTTCATATTTTCTATACTTAAGTCCATGAACCATTTTGGACTAACTTTTGTATGAGGTGTGGGGCTTAAGATGAGGTTTTATTGCCTATGGATGTTCAATTGCCCCAGTACCATTTAATGAAAAGGTTATCCTTCCTCCATTGAATTCCTTGGGCGTGTCTGTCAAAAATCACTGTGGCATATTTATATGCATTTATTTCAATATTCCCTGTTCTGTTCCTTCCATCTATGTATCTATCCCCTGTGAAGACCACACCATTGATCACTGCAGCTGTATCATAAGCTTTAATATTGGGCAGTGTGATTCCTCTTATGGTGTTATTCTTTGTCAAGATTTTCTAGCTAGTCAAAACCTGCTAAACTTCATGTTGATTGCTGTGTCTTGAGTAAAAATCTTTTTTTCTCTGACCCAGGAGTCTCTTGTCATCTGCCAGGATCCATGTAAGAATAGCATGTAGAATCGTGAGCTTCACAGTAAAGCAAAACCTTAGTTCCTTCACAATTCTTGACACATATTTCCTCTTCTCATAAAACATGAAGTGGATGCTTTGGGAGGACTAATGTTAAAATAGTCTTTTAAGCTTTTTATTTATAAATAATGACAGATTTATAGGAAGTTATAAACATCATACAGACAGCTTCTGTGTAGTGGTCACCCAATTTCCTCCAATGGTTACATTTTACATGAGTACAGTACAACATCAAACCCAGAATTCAATAGATGGATATAATGTGTGACTATAAATCTTTGTCATTTTATCACATATGTAGATTTTTTTAGTCAGCCTTGCAGTCTAGATAAAGAACTACCCCTCACCACAAGACCTCTCTATGCTACTCCTGGATAGTCACACTCACCACTATCCTCTGTCCATTTCCAACTACTGCCACTCATCTGTTTTCCAGCTTACAATTATGTCATTTCAAGAATATTATATGAATGGAATCACATCACCTTTTGAGTGTAGCATAGTTCTGTAAATGATCACATTTAGCACAATGCTGAAGAGATTCATATCCAAATTATCCACATGTATCAAAATTTAATTCTCTGGATATTTATTCAAGCTGTTGGGTGTATCGTTAATTTATTCGTTTTCATTGCTGAGTAGTATTCCATAGCATGGGTATACCAGGATTTGTTTGGTTTTGGTTTTTTATCATATATTTATTAAGGACAACCTGATTATTTTTAATTCTGGGGTATTAGAACTAAAGCTGCTATAAGCAATGATGTGCAGGTTTTATGAGGATATAGATTTTCAGTTCTCTGAGATAAAGGCTCAGAATTCCATGTCTGAGTCATGTGGTAAGTATGAGTTTGGTTTTTCAGGAATAAGAAACTTTCAGAGTGTTTCCAGAGATTCTGTAAAGTTTTACATTCCCATCAGCATGTATTTTGCTTTGTAAATCAATCTGAAAATATTTTTCTTTTAATATATGAAATAAATTCTTTAAAATCATTGCTATGTCTGATACAATTAGTCTCTACTTTATCATATTATCTTATATTTTGTTCACTGTGTGTATTATATTGACTGTGTTTCTTTCTCCACGTGATACTAGTCCTTTTCTTTTCTGAGGGGGACTCTGGGGGTGTCTTTTGGGGAGTAATTAGAAAGGTTTGAATTTGTATTAGAGTTATAACATGCAACTAAAGTATTCTAAATTCTCAATATTTTTTTGCTGATATTTATTTTTATCAAATAAAGCTTCTCCTCTAGGAAATTCCTGAAGACAGTATTTCATGAGGATTTTTTTTTAATGTTAAAATGTATTTCCATAGCCTTGAGAGTTTAAAGACCCTTTCGCATTTTCTTTTCTTGATTCTTCTGGGAATGTTCTATTATTGTCTTATTTTCTATTTTGTGGCTGAGAAATCTGATCCCAAGCTGTCTTTCTTTCCTACTTAAGTGATTCAGTCTTACCTGAGAGCTGAAGGAAATTTCTAGTTATCCTTAAAATCCATAGTTTTACTGGAGTACATCTAGAGAGTGATTATTTCTTCAAATTCCCCAAGTACACAATAGGTTCTTTCAATATATAGGTTCTGATTTCCTTAATGGTGAACAAGATTTTGTTGATAAATATTAGTCCCGTTCCACTGTTTTGTTTTGTTTTTTTTTTATTTCTCAGGGATTCCAGTTATGCATATTTTACTTTTTGTACATGTGTATGTCTATTTTTTCCATATTTATTCCAAGCTTTGACATTCAGATACTAGCTGGTTGTTTTTCGTATGTCTTCAATCACCTGCTTGGGGGTACTTCATGCAGATATGGGTACTATGTTCATTTTCCTATGTTTTCAGTGTTTTTAAGAAAATTATTTTTACCAGCTAGTACATTTCATATTTTTTCCTATCTTCTTCTTTTAGTAGCTCTGTATGGATGTTGCTTTGCTTTGCATTTATTTTTAAATACTTCATTTTCCAAAAAATTACAGGTGAAAGGAAGGATAAGGGAATGGACTGGCTTTTGGTTTGGTTCTTCAGGGACTCTGCTGTAGTCATGAACTTGGTGGGGGTGGGTGAGGCTGGTATTCTGCTAATTTTAACTCCCTTTGCTTCTTTAGGAACATTGTTCTTCACCACTTTCTTGCTTTTGTTTCTTTACTCAAAACTCAGAGAGCTGGTTCTCTCTCCCTGCAACAGGATTTTCCTGGGGCTGGCCCCTACAGTCCTACAGCCTCTCAGCCCCTTTCCTGATATTTCCCCAATTTTCATGTTGTTCTTTTTTTTATGTACTTGTAAAGTGAAGTTTATAGTTTTTTCTGTCTCCTGGCTATGTTATAAACATGTGGTTTTATTTGCTGTCCTGGTTGAGGGGTGTGATGTTGCAGATATGTGGAGAAATAAGGCAGCCATCATTATCCTGCAGGAAACTGGAAGTCCCAAAAAACATCATTCCTGTAGATGACTACATAATAACCTGATAATGCAAGCAGAGAAAGCCATGAGATCTGAAAGTAGGTGGATGCCACCAGGCTGAGTAAGACTCCTTAGACTTGTAAGAGAGATCATTGTGTGTGCAGCAGGCATACTGTGCCTTTGTTTCTTCAACATGGTTCCCCCTCAAGAACCTCCTACTTCCATAAACTTTTGAGCAGTGGATGCATGGAAAGAAGAAGTGAAAAGCATTAGAGAATCCTTAGTGATATGGTTTCAACTATGTTTAAACAGTGATCTGAAAATTGAAGTCCTGTAGAGCAATCCATGTCATCAGGGTGAGAAGAGATGACAGTAGATGGATGAGGGAGAAATTGGATGAGAAACTTCTTTATCTGACCACAGGAAGGGACAGGTCAAAAGGACTCTGCTGGTGAAGGCTGCACTTTGAATCAGGGGAAATTTATCTTTATTCATTTGTTTATCTACTCTCTTGTTTGGGACGGATATATAGTGACTAAGGCGATCAAATACTTCCTTAGATTTAAAGTCATCATGAAGCTTGGTACTTCCTTTTTTCCCCTTTTTCTTGTTGAAAAGTACTTTTCAAAATTTACCTTTTACTTTTTACTCAGCACACCTAGAAAGGTCAACCATGGTCACATTCACGTCTTTGTAAGCATTTTAGTTCTTACAGGTACTTACTGGAATAGCCAAAGTGACTATGAAAAAGAAATAAATTTGCAATGTTACTGTGCTGAATATCAGAATATTTGTAAGTGAGGTGCAAACCTGGGTTACAGTGTATTTGCTCTTTACAAAACAAGGGTACAATTCCTTTCCCTTTTCAAGTGAAGGAATGAAAGGATGTATTCATCATCCATTATTGAGAGTTTACATAAATGGCCGTCAACGAGATAAATGGCTTGTTTGTATCTCTAGAATAAGGATTAGAATTGAAAGAGATGAGAGTATGAAAATACTCTGAGTATCCCTTGCCCACTAGTAAGTAGAATATCAGTGCCTGGGATTCAATAGTCCTGAGTACTCAAGTTGCCTTTGGCTAAGTACCAATACATGTTCTGTGTGTGCCTAGACATAGTTTGTCAAAAATAATCAGAACAACTTCTGTTCCCATGTGCAGTAAAATAGCTATTCATGCAGTTGGGAACAGTAGTAAACTTTTTTTTTTAATTTCTTGGTTCCTAAACAGAGATCAAATCCCTGGCCAATTTGAGATGTACATTATTGTAAAAATCTATAAATTAAGGGAGAGAACATGAGCTGAGTTTTGCCAGAGAGAGAGAGAGAGAGAGAGAGAGAGTCATAGTTTGTACTATTAAGCACATAATGCCACCGGATATGATACTGTTAGAGCAGACCATCCAGATGGCATATTCTTGAGACTTCATCATTTCCTGAATTTCTTCCTATCTACACAACTTACGACTTGAGAAGTCGATCACTATATCCCTATCTAAAAATCTGTGCAAACCCTAGACACAAGAAGGACACCAATATTTCTTTCAATACCTCTCACTCGTGAAACTTAAAAGGCTCATCTAATTATAGAGAAGAAAAATAGTAAATCTCTATTCATTTAAAAAATTGTTACAAGTCTTTTCTCAAAGCCTTTTCTTCTACAATAAAAATGTCCTATCAAAGAAGAGTAATTCATGAGTATATAAACCAAGTCTCCTTGTCAGAGGTCTAGAAAATGACACCTTTCATTATATGGACTCAATTCCTACAAATTCATGGAAATAATGAAGAGTCTGTTAGGTAGGGATGCATACTCTCAACCATATTCTGTGGTTACATACTCTCCCACTGCCAGAGTTTAGCCCACTTCTCTTAGGACAAAGAAACTTAAGTTATCAGCCTCCCTAGATATTCTCAGAGCTTGCCAATTAATTTGTATTGCCGTGAGGAAATTTTTCTGCCTAACCGTTTTGTTAAATAGTTGAGTCATAACTCTATGATTGTATAATTAGAAAGTGCAAAAATAAATCAATTGAAAATGAATTTGAATTAATGAGTTCAGTAAAATGGCTTGATAAAAGATCAATACACAGAAGTTAAGGACTTATAAAGAAGCACTACGTGTCTCAAAAAGGAAATGAAAACAAATTACTTTATTTCCAGTGACAAAAATTCCCATAAAATTGCTAAGAGTGGACAATCTGAGAAATGTGCAGGACCTAAATAACAAACATATGAAGCTTTATAAAATATGGAAGATGTCATATCTTCCCATGTTCATCTATTTGTGCAGTGCAGTTCCAATAATTAGAATTTAAAAAATACTCAAACTTCATGACTAATCTTAAAAGAATTCTTTCATGGGACACATCTTTAGAGAGACCCTTACATGAAGTTTAGATGTCCAGAAATTATAATGTAATGGATTTCCTTTCTGAGAATAAGAATAGAGGATTAGCATCTCTGTGCCTATTATCTGTTGTTCTTAGGCCAGGTAGGCCAATGTGACAAGTAGCATGTTAGACAAGGATTTCTGAAAATGTCTTTTAAAATTTCCTTCTTGTTAAAAAAATATATAGAGTTGGTTGATTTCTTTGTGTACAGAAATTGACATATATGTCAAGAAAATATAAGGAATATTACTTCTGGATAGGTCAGAGACCTTAATATACTTGTAAATGAGAGTTCTAATTTCTGAGCTAGAAGAAGTGATAAAAGAGATCAGGATGCCTCTTGCCTTGAGCCCAGGTTCTGTTTATACAAAATCTGTCATGGAGAGTTGGCAACACTCCAGTCATCTCTCCTATAATAGGGTGAGTCCTGCCATACCTGGGGTCCTAAATAGGAAGGAATGATGCAGGAAATGCCTGGATATTCCTTGATGGGCCCTTGAATAGAAGAAAGTACAGGGGAGTGAGCCTGACATTTGACTCTGCCTTGCTTCACAAGGTACCTACTGATGGGGAAGTAACCACTAGTGGCCAAGAAGCCAGGCTGAAAATGGTGGCTAGGAGTTTTCGATAGCCTCATGATGCTGGGAGTCAAATTTGGATGTCAAGGTCCACCAAGGAAGATGAGCCCTTGTAAGCATTCTGATAGGATCCTGAAGTGCTTTACCCCACGGATAAGGGCAAAGTGAATATAAACCAGTCCTGACAAGAGACAGAAACCTAGATCTGAATCAGCTGAGTCCCGGACTGAATGAATTTGCTATGTCTCTAACCCTGTCTGGACAAAGATAACATCATCTCTATCATATTTCCAATATACTTTTCAGCATTCAATCAGATATTATCAATCATACCAAACAAAGAAGCCAAGGGGCAAAAAAGTAATCAATAGAAGCAGGACTATAAGTTATCCAACATTGGAGTTACCCAACATACCAATATGGGTGTTAAAATAATGGCAGTTGATATGCTCAAAATATGAATGACAAGGTGGAAAACTTCAGCAGAGAACTGAAACCTAAAAAAGGAATCGAATGGAAATTCTGGAACACGTTACAAATGAATATAAGCATTTGATAAATGGATTTAATATCTGTTAAAAATAGCTGAAGAGTATATTAGTAAACTGAAAAGTAGGTCACTGGAAATATCCAGACTAAATACAGAGCAAAACAATAAGAAAACAGAAATAAGATTAAAATATGGATAACAACAGAGAAAAAAATCTTAATAAGATGCATGTCATTAGAATCTCGGAAGTTGAAGAGACAAGAAAAATGTGCAGAAGAAATATTTGAAGTGAAAAATGGCTGAGAATTGTTCAAATCTGACAAAAGATTCAAGAGTTACACACTTAAACGAAGGAGACACACACACACACATACACACGAGTTGTAAATAGGAAATAAGACATTGACGTTGCATCAACATGAAGTAGGTGCTAGGGATTTGAATTCCTTTAATTAAATCTGGCTTCCCCACTGCTCTCCCTTTCTTGAGGAAGGAATAGCGCACCTTGACTCTGTGCCCTAAGAAAGCAGTGAATGAGAAGTGCTGACATCTCTCACAAAGTTAGAGTGGAAAAGGGTCATCCAAACAAAGGCTCACCCAACACAAACATAATGCAGAGTTATTTACAGATTTTTTAGTCAACATTTATTGAATGAGTGTAAACTACTTGCATTAAGGAAAGAATTCCAAGTTGATATTAAACTCAGAATTCATCCAGAATTGCTCACTGCTCTAGGGCTTTGCAGGAGGCAAAGTTGAAGTAGTTTTGCTGAGAAGATTTAAGAATTTCAGGCTTATGAGATTTCAGAGGGGAGAAAAAGCTTTCTGAGGATGAGCTTATAATAAAGCTGTACAAAACACATAAATGAATCACTCTGAGAGGAAAATCAGCTGATTTTTAAAAAGGCGCATTAGCACCCCAGAACTGCAAACAGGAAAAAGTTTTAAAATATATAAAATAATTATATTTAAAATAAATAAATACAAGAAATTTAGATATATTAGCAAGGCATCAAAATAAAAAAACAATATATGCAAAACAAACCACTAGTACTTCTAGTGGGTTTTTTTTAAACTATTGAAATGGAAGGAACTGAATAAAATTAGGCTATCTGAGGAGATTCCTAGTTAACTAGAAGATGAATCTGAAGAAATCAAGCATGCAGCACAAAATATGAAGAGAGAAAACTATTAAGATATGATACTAAGATATGAAAGGTAGAATGAGAATATCCAAAATATGCCCGACATATATCCAAAAGGATGTCCAAGTGAATAGGACAAGTGAACAAGAGAGATGTAAACTCAAAATAATAATATCTGAAAAAAATCCCAGAAATGAAGAAAGACGTGTCTTTTAGAGTTCCATCAAGCCACCCGATAGACACATCATGACAAATATGCAAAATTAAATATAAAGTAAAAAAAAATCTTCATAGCAAGCCCAAAGAGAAGCACCTGGGTGGCTCAGTCAGTTAAGTGTCCATCTTCTCTTGATCTCAGCTCAGGTCTTGATCTCAGGGTCATGAGTTCAAGTCCCACCTGGGGCTCCACACAAAAATAGGAAGCCCAAAGAAAATCAGGCTCCTTTTAGAAAGAAATGACAGATGAATAGATGACTCAGTATTAGCAACAATAGTCAAAAGACACTAGAAAAATATTTTTTAAATTCTGGAGAGGGATGCCTGGGTGGCTCAGGAATTGGGCATCTGCCTTTAACTCAGGGCGTGATTCTATAGTCCCAGGATCGAGTCCCACATTGGGCTCCCCGCAGGGAGCCTGCTTCTCCTTCTGTCTCCTGCTTCTCCTATGTCTCTGCCTCTCTCGGTATGTCTCTCATGAATAAATAAATACAGTCTTAAAAAAACAAAATTCTGAAGAAAAATAACTGTCAAGATAAATTATTATTCAAGAGTGAAGACAGAAAGATATTTTCAGGAATAAAAAACTAAGGAAATTTACTAGCCTCAGTCTTCACAGAAAGTATAAAAATATATTCTTTAGGAAGAAGGAAACTGAAAACAGAAAGAGGGAATGCAAATCGCCATGATGAGGCAATATGGTAGAGTGGTTGAAGATGTTGACGCTGGAGTCAGCCATGCTGCGTAACCAAGAGTAAATTACTACACCTCTTTGTGCCTGTTTCCATGTGTAAAATGAAAATTAAAAAAAATAACAATAGCAATTACACCATAGGCTTTTTATGGGAGGTAAACAAGTCAACACTTCCAAAGCCTTGGCACATAATGCAAATTCAATAAATGTTGACCAAAAAATAAATAAGTTGATAAATTTGAGGTAGCATTGATATACAATGCTAAGAGTAGTAACTATTTTTAAGACCTGAAAAATAAACCTAAAATAAGTTGCAAATAGAATGTTGAAAAACAACGTACAAAGATGAGAATAAATTTTTTTAAGTATTTCAAGATCATTATGTTTCTTTATACACTTGGGAAAAGGGGAAAATAAAGAGAATAATGAATATCATAGAACAGTGTGGTCTCTGGACCAGCAGCACCCGGGTATCTGGGAACCTATAAGAAATGCAAATTCTCAGGTCCCACCACAGACCTGCTAAATCAGAAACTCAGGATGGAACTTCAGGAATCCACTTTAACAAGCTCTCCAGGTGATTCTAAAGCACAGTAAAGTCTGAGAACCTCTACAAGAGAAGAGAACAAAGAAAGAGGTGAGAAAATGTCATGACAAATAGAAAACAAAATGGTCAATAAAACTCCAAAATAAATATAAGTACCTCCCTGTTTTTTGTTTTTTGTTTTTTTTTTAAGAGATCTCATACTGGATTTTAAAATTTAGCTATGTACTTCTTACAAGATAAATGCCCCAAGAGTAAGGACCCAGAGTGACAGCAAGTAAAGGGTTGGGAAAACTGAATAGCATGCCATAGATTGTGTTACTGTTTCCAATTACTGCCTGCCTTTCTCTGTTAGAATATTAAACCTTTCCCATTAACTTTCTCCCGTCGGTGGAACGTGGGAGCAGTGACATAGGCCACATTTGAATTTTAACAGCATTGCGTGATTCTGTCTTCAATTTTATCCTCTCTACCTTGAGACTGGGATAAAGGCTGCCCCTTCTTCCTGGTCCCAGAAGGAGAAGACCTGGAGCAGAGCTGAAGCTGACCTGCATACAGGGGCAGGACCAAGAAGTAAATGTTTCTGTTCCAGAAATCTTCTGAGATGGCAGGCTGTTTCTTACCACAGCATGATGTAAGCGAAAGTTGAGTGCTGCAGAAAAATATAACAGAAAAATGCAAACCAAAGAAAGCTGGTGTCATGTAATGAGGTTTTTGAACTTAAAATATTTATTAGAAGTAGAATCTGAGAGTCCTTAGCCTTTAGGCACCTAACAAAATAGTCTCAGAATAGGAGCTGTGTGTTGATTACATTACAAGGGTGAAACTGACCCAATCCAGGAGGGAAATGATAAATCCAGCATGATGAGAGATTTTTGCCTACATCTCATCATTCTGGAATGAGCTGTGGACTTGTGTTAGACCTCAAATAAAAATCAACTGAACTGTCCTATGGATAAGAGCATTATCTGGGACTGAGATGTACGTGAAAAGGTCTCATCATGCTGGGTGTGTCTCCAGGACTTCCTGGGCTAGATGTATGACCGGGAGACCCTTTGGCCTCAGTCATATCATCTCTACATTTGGGAAACTAGTAGTGACTAACCCACAGCATTAGAGGGATGCTTACATGAGTTTTTAATACACGTGTTCCTAGGATAGTATCTGTCATGCAGTAAATATTTTTTTTTAGTAAATATTTTACAAATGACTATTATTTTCATGGTTGGAAGGCTGACAACTGCTACTAGTGATTATTGCTATTAGGATGATAGCCTACACTCCTTCCACTGCAGAAAAGACACCGCAGCCAAGAGTTGCCCTTTATTTACTAATTTTCCTGATCAGAATAAAGGAATCCCTCTGCTTCCTTGGCTTTGCTCCTTAGATGTCCCAGGAGCAGCTCTCTGTGAATACAAATGGAAACAAAATATTTTTCTGGTGTCTTTTCTTCAATATTCCAGAATACAACACAAGCTTCTTTAGAGAGATTCAAAACGCTTCACTTTTGCACACATAACTTTCTTTTTCCAATAAGAAAAAAAAAATATTGGCAACTGGGTTCCCAATAATTCATTCTTCTCAATATTCCTGATCTGGTGCTCATGGCAGCTACAAAAATAAGCCTGCGTGCGATCATTAAACACTACCTCTCAACTCACGATGCATGGCAAAGACAAGTTCCCAAAGAGTTACAACATGGTCCTAACTCTTTTTCTTAAGGAAGATATTTTTTCTACAGTGAACATTTGAAAACACATTACAGCTAAATATGCACAGTTTGAAAACTTTCTTCACTCTGCAAGAGAATAATGGAACCATATAAACATTCAATCACTGAGCCTGCTTCTGCTGCCCCTGATCCCAGAGGTGAAAGGCAGCCGATCAGCCTGAGCTCCTGTTGCTGCACCTCCACTGCCTTGGCCCACACATACTCTCTGCTCTCTGATCTGTTCCTTCAGAGAAAAAACCAGCTGGATCCCTGTCTTTCCTGTTCTATAAGGTGATTTACAAAAAAAAAAGTCATCATTCTCCACATCTACATGCATGTGATCTTCTAAAGAGGCACAAAGCATTAACTGAAAAGTGTCCATAAGAAAGAGATAAAGTGATCAAGAACACATTAAAAAGGCTTCATGCTCTCATTTTACAAAAGAAGAAAATCACCTAATAATATATTAATGTGAGATGTATTTTTTGTAATTTTTAAAAATTATTTATTTATTTGAGAGAGAGAGAGAGTGTGTGTGTGTGTGAGAGAGAGAGAGAGAGAGAGAGCAGGGGAAGAGCGAGGGAGAATCTCAAGCAGACACCCTGCTCAGCGGAGAACCAATGTGGGGCTTGCTCTCACGACACTGAGATCATGATCTGAGCCAAAACCAAGAGTCATATGCTCAGCCAACTGAGCCACCTGGGCGCCTCTCTTTGTGTTTTATTTACAAAGTAATTCCTTGAGAAATTGGGGATTACTCACATTTAGCAATGGAATTTTGTCACAATTGGACGGTCTGGGGTAAAGTCAAGGGCACTCTGCATGTGGGCTGGCAGGTCCTTAGATACCACAACTGGCGGAGGATCCTGACAGTGACCTTGTGCATTGCTAGTGTTTTACAGCCAGGATGCATTTTGGAGTGTCTCAGAATGGCTAAAAAAGGACCTTAATCCTAGTGGATCTTTAATCTAAGGGAACATTTGATAAATGCTAGATTTTAAATATTGTTAGATGAGCGTTCAGAAACCTGGTGTATCCTTGTAAAACGATGATAGAACATTGGTACTAGTATGTGGGTCAGTCGTGACTCTGCAGGAAGGGGCACCTCCATCTGGAGGCCACTTTGAACCCTCGCACATGGTTTCTGTGTTTCTGAAGCAAACCCGTGTCTAAATTGTTCATATTTGGGGACATAGACTTTGATCGATTGCTATCTTTTATATGAAGGGGAGTCCAATTGAAGTTCTCTTTGTATATTTATTTACATAGAAATTAACAAATGTAAAATTTCTGCTAACTTGTAAACTTTGACTCACATATAAATCTCAAAGGGGCTGACCATTTTCTCTCATTGTTTGTATTATGATGGTGTGTACTTTTGGGGGATATTGACCTTTTTTTGAGATTGATCTTAATGATTTCATGTTTTTCTCTCAAATGACACATTCATCAGGACTAAACTTTTATGAAGGATCCCCAGCCACCATAATCTAAATTGAGCAAATTTTGGAGTTATCACAGTGATCCCAAGAAGCAATACATTATTTTTCCTACTTATCATGGAGACATTAATCGATACCTGATATTTCTTATGTTTGAGTTATAAATTCAACTGAGGACAAAGTTGATGCAGAAAGTCCTAAGAGTTAGAATGGCACTTGAAAATTGATTCAGTAATATGGATAAGCACTTAATTAAGAGCAACAAAGAAGAAGCTTGTTGGCATCTCCTAAATAAGAAATGAAAGTTCAGAAATCCCAGTAATTGCTCAGAAGCACATGCGGAAAATAGTGATGTCTCTTCCCATTACCCTCTGTAATAACAATTTAAGGTTACTTATGTGCTGTTGTTGGGATGATAGCTCTAAAATTTAGCTCACTCTTAGCAGAGAATATCAGAATGTCTGTGATTAATGATCATCTAGTTAATTTTTCCTTTCTAAAAAATGCTTATGAAAATTTAAGTTTAATTTACTGAATTAATTTTTTAAGTGAATGCAAGCAGAGATACAATATAAAGGAAAAATTGAAAGCTTACATGAGATATGTGACATGGGCTGTTACCAATCACTCCTCATTATAAATACACATTACAGACATTTTTTTTTTTTTTTACTTCTCTGCCCAAATCAGAAATCTGAATTATACTCACTCTGAGAAGGTGCACTTTTGAACTTGGAACAGAAATAGTAATCAAAAGAGAAACAGCAAACCTATTCTCCACCTTAGCTCTTGTAAATAAACACAGAATTTAATCTCATCATCAGTATTTTAGCTCAGAATTCTAGGAGCTTATTGTCCTCTCTCTCTCTTTCCTCTCTTATTTCTCCCATGGTTCTGTCTTGAGATTCTCACATTTTAATGAGAATATACATTTATCTTAGATATTAGAAAGCTTGCTCCTATTTGTAATATACTGCTTTATCTGCCACCATTTCTTATCAAGAGGGCTCTTTGCTTGAAAATATTTTCTCCTACCTAAACTATAATATTCTCCAAATTCTAGGCTCTTTCCTTCTTTATTTGGGGCTCTTAATGTCTTTGTTGTGAGATGGATTTTGCCTTTGAATGAATAGAAAATAGTTGAACAGAGTTTCACATTGATCCATGTTAGTCAAACTAAATTTTGCATGAGTGTGCAGCAGTAGAGTTCCAATGAAACTTTCTATAATCAGTTTGAAAACCTGTACTTTAGAGAAAAAATTATTGTGATCCATGAGTAAGCAAAATGGTAATTATTTGAGGATTAATCTCTTGTGCCGGGCCTATGCAACACTGTCCTATGCCGACTCTACACTGATCTAACAGTCATACTAAACTTATTGGTACAAAACTGATCTTCAAGTTAAAAACAGTTGCTTTCATGGAAATGCTTACTAAAGATAAATGGATTTAAGTAGTGGGATGGAGCCATCCTTCAAGGTGATATCTTCATCTTAGCACCAAAGCCAATGAAGAAAACCGAAGGATGCTTTTTTCTTTAAGAAATAAAGCCATTCAGAAGTGATTTCATGCTATCTCCTTGAAACAGTGTTTTGATTCTAAAGGTCCTTAGATGATATTGCAGTCATTAACAACAACAGGGAAACAGAGGAACAGAGGTGAAAGCCATCTTCTTCTTTTTTTTTTTTTTTTTTTTTATGATAGTCACACACAGAGAGAGTGAGAGAGGCAGAGACATAGGCAGAGGGAGAAGCAGGCTCCATGCACCGGGAGCCCAACCTGGGATTCAATCCCGGGTCTCCAGGATCGCGCCCTGGGCCAAAGGCAGGCGCTAAACCGCTGCGCCACCCAGGGATCCCTGAAAGCCATCTTCTACTGGAAGATTCAACAAGACAACACCTTATCCTTAGGGACATAGTTAAGAACCTGGATGGATTGGCCGATTCCTTTGGTCCCAGGGAAATGCCTACTAAATCTTGCTGTGCTCTGAAGTTATTTCATATTCATCCCATCCTGCAAGTTCTGCAAGAAAGTCTATGACTTCTACAGGTTATTTTAAGATCCCACAAAAGAAGTTAAAAATCACAGGTCAGTTAAGCACAGGAAGTCTTTAAGGACAAAAAATCCAGCCTAAAATCCACCTGGAATAGGAAAATGGGTCCCAGTGATAGATAATAATCAAACGGTCCACATATCATCCTCAGGTTGTTTAAGATGGCAAAAATACATTGTGGATCAATGCTAATAGGAAAATACTTGAACTTGAGAAATTTTGGAGATGTATAATTCTAAAAAGAATTGGGGGATTTTGCTGCCCTTTTCCCCAGGAACAGTAATATGTTTTGTATTGACCACAGTGGAGCTTTTAATAAAATCATACCTTAATATTAGACAATATTTCCCTAACAATTTTGCCTGATAAATGTCATTTTTTTGTCATATAATCTCTTAAAACTTCTTAGTAATTTAAGACCTCATCTTTGTATGCTATATTTTATTTTATTTTTATTTTTTTATAATTTTTTTAATTTTATTTATGATAGTCATACAGAGAGAGAGAGAGAGAGAGAGAGGCAGAGACACAGGCAGAGGGAGAAGCAGGCTCCATGCACCGGGAGCCCGACATGGGATTCGATCCCAGGTCTCCAGGATCGCGCCCTGGGCCAAAGGCAGGCGCCAAACTGCTGCACCACCCAGGGATCCCTGTATGCTATATTTTAAATCCTTTTAAGTAAGATTTTTTTTTTCTGATAAAAATGTGGTAAAACAAAACAAAAGTATGGAGCCAGAAATAGTACAGAGTCTTATTCTGGGGTTTCGTATTTTCTCTATCAGTGTCACCCTCAGTAATAACTGGTCATACTGCCCTTTTCTGCTCCTTAACCAAATCATGGTTCCTTACTCACTTTCTGGTCTTAAAATCCAAACCTATCAGACTTAGGCACAGATCCAGTTATTTTTTTTCCTTCTCCCTCTCTGAAGCCTCAGGAGAAATGGGAACATAACTGTTTTACAGTCTTCTCACCCTGCCAAATTCTGGCTTCACCATTGTGTTGAGTCCTGAGAAAGAGGGTAGAAAAAAACGTGCCAACACCTCTTTCGTCAGCTGGCGTGGCTGCCGTTTTGTCTTGAATGCCCATAGTGTCTGTGTGGCAGGTTCTCTTCACTTGGGAATTGTGAGGTTTGGGGAAGTCCTGAGATAGGCTCCTCAGTGTACAGACCCTGGTGTGAGTGCAGATGGGCTTCAGCAACCCAGCCTACCCTCTTACTTTACTGATTCCTGCCTGGCATGTGCCACCTTAATCTATTCCGAACTTTCTTTTGCTGGCGTCTCTTCTCCAGCCCTCAGCCAGCAGACAACCCTCTTGGGCATCTTCAGGGACCAATTGGGAAACACTAAATTATTTCATGTCTGCCATCCAGTGCAGGAGAATGCAGGCCTCCCACCAGTGCTAACTGGGGATCTCTTTCCAGCTTCCCTTTACCCCTCATCAAATTGGTAATAATGCAAAAAAGCAAATGTACTGCATAAGCAGATTTCCAATCTGTGATTTCTTATGCATCAAGATGCTCCCAGTCCCTAGGGAGAAGTTCTCTTACACCCCTCCCCCCATATACATACATACACTAGAGGTGCACAAAACACCCTCTCCTTGACTTGAGAGATGGAGAGGTAGAAATTGCCATAGTTCTCTCCTGGGCAGCCAAATCTGTGCTCAAATCATTTTTTGCTTATTATTTTTCACTCAGCACATACATGGGAAGAGATTGCAGCAAGGGAAGGAAAGTGGCCTGTTCTCATAATTTTAGGCACTGTGTGAATGCGTATGGCAGCTCTCTTTAGAATGTTTTTAGAATGTGGAATATTTAGTTGTTTTCAGGTAGTAGCTTTAGCTGGATCCAAACATAAGAGGACCTATCCTATTCAACTATATTAAAGTTTAATAATATTTTTTCCTGTAATAAATGAAAATTATTTCCAACTTCGATCATTTCAGAAACCATTAATTTAAAGGGTAATTCATCAACAAATATGTTTTTCAATAAATTATTATGTAATGTTTGGATCAGGTCACAAAGGTGATAAAAATAAAGATTGAAATTTTAAATCTGTGCATCACAAAGTTTATTAATTAATTTCAGGATATACTATTTAAAATTCTTGTAGTTTTTTTAAAGCTTTTATTTATTTATTTGAGAGAGAGAGCACATACCAGTAAGAGGAAGGAGCAGAGGGAAAGGAATAAGCAGACTCCCTGCTGAGAAAGGAGCCTGACCACCCCCCCAACCTCCCACCCCACCCCTCAGCCTTGGGCTGGATCCCAGTACCCTGAGATCATGACCTGAGCTGAACACAGACACTTAACTAACTGAGCCACCCAGGCACCCCTGTTATAGTGCTTTTTTTGATTACAGCTATTAGTTGGGTTCTTTCATGATTTCTGTATTTTGTTTTTAAATATTTACTACTAAAGAATTTTTCACACCTATGTAAGTACTTTCCTGTGACTAATACATTATCTTTATTCCCAATGAATGTAAAATTAATTTCAATATAATATTTATTATATGTTATCTTTTTTGATACAGGCTTTTGAAAAGCTATCTTTACATGCTGTACAATACTTATGATCATATGAATAGTACATATAAATCTTAATGATCGTCTTGCTGCAAATTATCAGAATAATTACCACTTTTATGTTCCTCATTAATTATCTGAATTTCAACATGAGTGGTCCTCTTGCTTTCTTCTTTTATGAATGTAAGATTAGAATGAAATAAGAATTCCAGTTTATGTAATGGTGAAAACTACTAACATGTTCTTTTTAGAGATAAGCAAAGGTACTCACCACATTCATCTCATCCCTAATGGCAGACAATGCTTGTCCTGAGTGCTCTCGGTGGCTCAAATTGTGTGTATTTAGAAGAAACATTATGGAAAATATTTTATTCTTTTCTAAAAAGATATTTTATTTATTTATTTTACAAAAAGAGAGTGTATAGGGAGGGGCAGAGAGAGAGGAAGAGAGAGTGGAAGAGAAGCAGACTCCCAGTTGAGTGCAGGCCCCCACATGGGGCTTGATCTCAGACCCGAGATCATGACCTGAGTGGAAATCAAGAGTCAGACACTTAACTGACTGATCCACCTAGATGCCCCCAGAAATATTTTATTCTAATTTACTTAACAACTAACTCCAAAGGGAGAACATGTCATTTTACCATATACCTAAAAGAAGCTTACCAAATAGCACAAAGGAATCCCACCAACCGTGCTTCTGGTTACCAAATATCCATTGAGTTTTCTTCCTGAACACAAACTGCATTCACTCCTCCTCAAAGGAGAATTCTGGTGCTTCCATTCCTTCCCAACATCCAGTTGGATGCACAGTTGTCCCTACAGAAGGACCAGACATGGCTCTTTATGGAAGAAACCTATGGCCCCATACCAGTGCATACTATGGCATGAGACAGGATGAACTCTGGTGTAGAGGCCCCCTGCTATGTGGATGGGGTCTTTTACTTGATTAGTACCAGTGTTTCTCCCTGAGGGGAGTCACCAGTATGTTGTAACCTGGAAACCCATGATCTCACTTCCTGGGAGTGATTTCTAACTGATTTCGAACTCTTTTTAAAAGCATAGCAGATTTTTCATTTTTTTTATTTTACTTAGTTCCATGTGCCAATATGTCTGCATTTCTTTTCTAGAAATGCTTCCCTTGAATTCTAGGCCTTGTGCTGTTTCCTGTTCAGACCTTGAGCAGTCGGGTTTGGTTGGAGAACCAGCCTCTTGGTATCTTCTCCCAAAACCATTTATCCAAATGAACAGATGCACTGGGCATCAAACTCTTGGCTGGACCTTTACTCCAAGGAATTTTCAGCTTTTCACAGGTTTCAAGAAAGAATATGTAACTCAGTCATATCATTTTAATTTTTATTGGAGTTGACTTGGAGTTGAGAAGCAATTGCCTTTTCAATCTGGAAAGGCTCCAACTTTTTGGATATGGTCTGTTTCTTTTTAGTCATTTTATGTGCAAACTGACCAATTCATTTCCTTAATACCTTGCCAAATGCAGCTACAGCCACTAACACTTACTGTCAATATTCTATTTCCAACCCCTCTCCATGCTTCACTGAATTTTCTAATGCCACCACCAAGTTATTGCAGATGGTATTTTAGCCATATAGTTTTCTACTACATGATGGATCAGCATCTTTCCCATGTTCCTTGATAGTTTCCTTATCCCTTGCTGACTGACCACCAGGACAACGAGACAATTTAATTTTCTTTTGTGATAAGCATGACCTCACTTTTATTTCATCTTCCATTTTTTTAAATTAAGAAACACTAGGTATGTAGCCATAACAATTCCCAAATCTCAGTGTCATCACCCATCAAACTTTTTTTCACTTATCCCATGGGTCTGTAGAATGGCTGTGTTAATCATGGACATCAGGAATCTAGACTTACACAAGCGCTGTTTTGTTACTTGCTTTTATATCACTGCATCAGTGGGAAGAGAATAGAAAGAATTGTGCACCTAGCTCTTACAACTTCCATGCAGAAGTATCACAAGAAATTTCTACTTTCCTTATACCACTAAATTCTTGATCTCATGTCTCCTTCCAGCTACTGTGCCATCTATCTCCTTTTTTTAAAAGAATTTATTTATTTATTCATGAGAGACACAGAGACGGGGAGGTGGGGGCAGAGATATAGGCAGAGGAAGAAGCAGGCTCCATGCAGGGAGCCCGATGTGGGTCTCGATCCCAGGACTTCAGGAACATGCCCTGGGCTGAAGGCAGAAGCTTACCTGCTGAGCCACCCAGGCGTCCCTATCACTCTTCTTCCATTTACAAAACATATACCAAAACCTTGCAAATAGAGTTCTACATTCACCCATGTTCTGACTGCAATTCATGTCTCCTCTCTCCTATTTTTCCTTGCACATAGTCCAAGTGTTGGACTTTTGTTTCAATCAGTCTAACAAAAACTCTCCTTACTAAGGTAATTAATGCTCTCCATATCGATAAATCTTGTAGGCAGTTTTTAAACCTCATTTGACTTGAGGAATTACAAAAAAAAAAAAGAAGGTAAGCTCTTCTAGAAACGGAGCAGAATGGTGGTTGCTAGGAGTTGGGGAGTGTGAGAAATGAGAAGTCGGTAAAAAGGTACAAACTTTTCAGCTGCAAGATGAAGGAGTTCTGGAGATCTACCGTACAGCATGGTGACTATAGTCGATGATACCACATTGTATATTTGAAATCCACTAAGGAGTAGAACTTCAGTATTCTCATACACACAAGATGAAGCATATTAAGTAAAGATTATGGCTACATTAATTACTTTGATTGAGGGGATCCTCTCACAACGTATACACATATCAAAAGATCGCATTGCACACTTTGTATATATTACAATTTTATTCGTCAGTTGTACTTCAGTGAAACTGACAAAAAACAAGACAATAAACAGCCCTTGGCTTCTTGAAACACTTTTGGTTCTTGCTTCCAGTATGTAATATACTCTTTCTTGTTTCCTCATCCTCAAGTGTCTGGTACTCTACGCCTCCTTTCGTCCTCTTATCCTAGATTTCTAATTGTGGGACAACCAAGGTCTTAGTCCCTAAATGTCTTCTTTTTTCTGTCTGTACAAACTAGTTGATGGCCTCACATGGACACATGGCTTTAAGTAAAACCTACATTCTGTTCTCCCCACATTGATACATCCAATCTGAAGCTCCATCCCGAATGCCAGGGTCATCTATCCAACTGCCCACTCATCTATCTACTTCTATATCTAACAGGCATCTAAAATTTATTTCTAAAATTGAGCTCTTATTTTCTTCCAACTGTGCCTCTCCCACAACCTTCACTGTGTTATTAGAATACAGCTCCATTCTCCCCAATGCACAGGAAAACAAATACTGTGTTCATCTTTAACTTCTGGCTTTTTCTCACACTCCAACTGTTGCAAACTTCCAAACATCATAGGTTCTCTTGAGTAAATTCTAAATCTACACGGTTATCCCCTCCATGCCCACTTTCCTACAGTGGTCCAAGCCGCCATTATTCCTTTGCTTGTTATCCATGGCCACTGCCTCTCTCTCACTCTTTTTACCTTTCTTTTTTTTAAAGATTAATTAGTTAATTAATTGATTGATTGATTGATTAATTATTCTTTAATGAGAGACACACACAAAGAGAGCCAGAGACATAGGCAGAGGGAGAAGCAGGCTCCATGCAGGGAGGCCGATGCAGAACTCAATCCCATACCTCTTTCTTTATGATAGTCATATTTTCTTTCTTCGATCAACACCTCTTAAATTCTTCTTTGAGCCTATTCTGCCTTCAGCACTTTGCAATTTGTTTTTCACTTCTGAGTTATTTTTGTCCTTTCTTCTACTTCTTTTCTAGGTTCATTCTACTCTTTGTTTTTCCTATTTTTTATTCACTTCCATTCTTAGTTTTTGAGTTTCTAATTCAAGCTGATTTTTTACATCCACAGATGTTTGTTTGAATATGTTCAATCCTTTTTGGAGTGTACACTTAGAGTGTTCTTCTGCTTCATGTTACTATTTGCGAGGAACGGGTGAGGTGAGAGGTGGTTTTCCTACAGTGATCTGAACTTGTATGAATTCTCCTGTCTTGGGTGTCTGCAGTAGTTCTCCATGGACTTATTCCCTTTGCTGGTTCTCATGATTGGGTGTTTTTAACAGTCCTAGTTTAATTCAACCCTTTTCTGTTAATGTAACAATGTCCAGGAGTGTTTCAAGGATTTTGTTTGCTCTGGTGATGGAGGAGGAAGTGTGAGTTCTCTGATATTGTGGCAATTTTTTGTCTGATAAGACCCTACATTTTCTATTTCTTTTTCTGTTTACTACTCAGTTGCTGCAGGGTTCTTCTTCTCTCCTTTTGCCTTGATTCACCCTCAGACATATGAAGGCTGTCTTTGAAAATGATTCTGGCCCCTCTCAACCCACTGTGTGCCTTTAAATCACATATCTCTTCCGAATGGCATTTGGTCCCTTACCTCACATACCCCTTCCATCCCTGCCCTGTAGGTTATGTTCCCATCTAGCCTGTCCTCTCTTAGTGTCTGTAGACCCACAGTGGATCTCATCTTTCTGGCAGTGGTTCCAACTCTCTCTCAGACCCTCCTCTATTTGCCCTGCTGTTTTTCTCACTTAGCTTTTGTAGAATCTGTGTTCCCTGTCTTGAGACTTCTTTACTCCAATTGTGATAATTAGGAAGTCCTTAGTTTCTTCAACTTCAAGAAGATTTCATCAAATTGTGTTCTGCTTATTTGTGTGTATTTCTAATTTTTTATGGATCAAATCCCATTAAATTAATATGCTTGCTTGGAGGTTTTCCTAGAGAGAAGAACAGACTGGCTTTTGTCTTGGTTTTGGTCTTCAGTGGCTAACACAACAAATCACACATGGCAGATTTCAACAATACAAATGTACTCACATTTTTGAAGAACAGACGTGCAACACCACTCTACAAAAAGTAAGGTGTTAGCAAGGCTGTGTTTCTTTCTAGAAATTCTGGGGATGCAGACACTTTTAGGCTCATTGGGATTATTGGCCAAGTTCAATTCCATATTCAGTATGAGTTAGTGCCAAATGCTTTTATAATAGATTTGGCTGTGTAGATAGAAAGTTTTTAGATCCTTATATGATTTTAGACTATAGTCTTAAAAAAACCACAGCACTGGCAACATTTTCATATTCCAGCACACAGCTTTTCTCTTTCTTGTCTTCCCCACCACTCCCAAGCCCCACGTGATTGTTACATGGAAAGAAATTGCTTTTAGGCCTTCTGAGAACATCACTAAGATGAAATCTCTTGACAGCATCTCTTCTTCAAAAAGTTCCCTGCTTGGTAATTGTTCTTGTGAGAAGCTTAAAATGTGTACGTCAAATATTCTGTTGGTATCTATTAAGAATTGCACAGATCGGAAAGTATTTCATCCTGATGCTGGCTTTCCATCACAGAAATGCACTTATTCTCAAGCTGGGCTTCAGTGTTGTCGCAAAGGATTGTTTTTAATCTTGCTCCCTTGTACTGTGTAGTTTCCTGTTTCCAGCATTGCAACACACACACACACACACACACACACACACACAAAGTATACCATCATTTTTGGACTATTTGTAAGTGTTGATTTGTGTCCTTCCTTATTTTCTCTGAATTGTTTTAAGCCCTTCTGTCATTTGCTAACCTCCACATTAAAGCATTTTGCAACAAATTCCTGCCAGGCTAAAGAGCAGCACATTCGATGATTCTGTCATTTGCTGCTATTTGTCATTTGTTACTTTGAAGGATAGACAGGACAATTTTCTCTTTGGCCACATCTGAAAGCCTAATCTTACTCCTCCAAATCACAAAAGGAGAAGAATAGCAGAATAAGGTGTGCTATTCCGGATTCAAAAATTTGATGTATCAAACTGCTATGAAGGAAAGGAAAAGGAGTTATGATTGTGTGCATGAAAGATGGAATAAACTGAGCTAATAATTCAATTCCCTGGTACTAAGCTGACCTTTTACTAAGACTCCATTCCCTTATCTAAAAATTTGATCAAGTGTTTATCACATATAGAATCAGAGGGATTTACATAAGACTGTCATCCTGCCATAAATACGACTAATAAGGTGAGTGAAACATACAGCTTAATAAAATCAGAAACATTTTGAGTGGGAGATACTTCAGAATTACTGAAGTTCAGTAGAGAACCATATTTGCTATTTCTCCCTTCCCTGCCTAATCAAAGATGTGTTTTGTCTAGATAAGCCAGCTGTGAATAACAAACTTAAAATATTCACTTAAATGGTCATGAATAGAGACTTCAAAACAACCACCAAGTGACTACTGCCCAAATTATCTGCATTTGGTTCTAGAACTTGTCTTAAATTTCTGGCAATTAACTGCAAATCCCATCTGTTTACTTATTCCACATTTATTGATTAGTTTCCGTATTGAGGTGCCGTGCTGGGATCTAGAGCGACGGAATCAGTGTATGTCACACTCCAATATCTTAAATATGTTGATAGGAAGGCAGAACGATAACTCATGAAACGTAGAGGGTATGTGAGAAGTATATGCGGAGCACTGTGGAAATATAAAGGAAAGGTGTGCAATCTAAACATGGGTCTGAGGAGCTCAACCAAAGGATTATTGGGTGTGAACAAATGTGGAAGGGGCAAAACAGGGCACTTCAAAGGAATAAATGCGCTTGCTACTCAGAAAAGAAAACTAAAAGTTCTTCAGTGTTGCAACTGATCAGTTCTACTGATCTGACTTCAATGAATCAAGCTCCTTCCTGTGACCTCAAAACAGAAACCTATTTGCTGAAACACGTCCTTAGGTTTTAACTGATTTCTTGTCTTCTAATACAGAAAAAAATAAGAGAAAAAAAAAGTTCATAAAATATCAACAAGGCCAGTTAAGTAACAAATAGGTACTAATTTTCAAGAATGAAAGTCATCATCAAAACATCATATATTTTAACAGCTCTATAAATTTCCCATAATGATACAAGAGATTTTTGTGTTCTTACAGCAGGATTCTGCAGAAGGAGACATTTTTCTTCATTTCCCAGAGAAGCGTGTGTTTAAAAAGACTTTAACAAATATGAAAACAATATTATCACCAAATCATAGCAAATCTGCACAGGAGATAAGAATTGGATATAATACTTAAAGATTACTGGTTTTGGTGAAGACATGAGGATTATTTTACCTACATTATCCCAAGATTATTAACAAAAGCTAGACCTCGTGAAGACTAAGTGCAATAATCATTATTTCCACACAAAACTAGCCCTGCATCTTTCAATAAATTGACATGAAAGTGATTTGGTGTTATTTTAAAGTTTTATTTTAGCTAGTGCTTTATGATTTGGGTGGATAGCCTATTTTCTGTACATGTGATGAAATTTTTTTCACTTTTTTCAAATATAGTCTATTTTGGATCATTTAACTTTCATGTCATTATCCTGAGGCCTAAATTTAGTGAAAGTAATAAAGCTCGAATTTAATCATTTATTCAGCAGGCATTAATTAAAGATCTGCTACGTAAAGACCTCCTCTGATTCAAAGGGATACAGCTCTTCTCTCCCCAGAATTCTGCAAAGGAGGGAGGGAAAGACACTCTGGGAGAAGCCATTCACCTTCACTGAATTTCTATTTTGCACTTTCCCTGATCTTTTTCTCTACAATCAATAAACCCATTCGTCTCATAGTTCACTCATTTAGCTCAATCTCCTTTCTCCATTTGACTGGTTATCGCCAAACATCTTCCAATTTTTTCTTTTGGGAGTTACTAAATTTCTTCAATCAACAAATTTTATACATAATGGAAACATTATTTGGGTGTCAGTTCTAGGGAAAAAGCTATTTACCTGAATTAAAAATTTGAGCATAGCTGCAAGCTACCCGAAAAAGACATCTTAATGAAAAAGCACATCCATCACAAAGAGAAAATGTAGGAAGCATCATAGAACATTTTTATGCCTGTATTCCTCCTTAAAGAAATTTATTATTTTTTATTTTACTTGAAAGAGAGAGAAAGAGAGAGTGAGCATGCAGATGGGGGAGAGAGAGAGACAAGCAGACTCCCCACTGAGTGCAGAAACCTACAGGGAGCTAGATCCCAGGATCCCAAGATCAGGCCCTGAACCAAAATCAAGAGTCCGATGTTACACCCACTGAGCCATGCAGGCGCCCCTCAAGAAATTTAATTATTTACGCATATATGTAGGTAGAAGTTTGAAAGATAAAATGAAAGACGAAAGGCACCAAGTCTGTGGGAAAATAAACATTTTAAAATGCAGTGGGCTAGATGATTGCATTTGCCTTTAATCTCCTCTCCTCTGCAAAAATAAAATAAAGTAAAAAATGGAAGGTAATTCAGCGAAAACACTAAATAATGCTGGGACAAAATAAATTAACACGCCATAAAAAATTAAAGGACCTCAATACATAGAATTTTCCAAAGAAAGAACAAATAAAAAGCATGGGTCTAATTATTTGAAAGGTGACTATCAAAAACAGGTTTAAAAAAAACAAAACAAAGCATTGTATAATACTTAAGTAAATTCAGCTTATCTACAGCAAAACTGTTAGATTAAGTATGCAGACTACAGAGCTTAATACTCTTGAGATAAAGGCTTGGGGCTGATCTTATTGAACTAAATGGTACAACCGCCCCCCTTTTCCACGTGGCGGGGGACATTCCAAGACACCAGTGGATGCCTGAAACCAGGGGTAGAACCCAGCCTTATTAGACTGTTTTTTCTCCTACACACACACACTCCTGATAAAGTTTTACTCACAGATTAGGCACAATAAGAGGTCAACAGCAATAACCAATAATAAACTAGAACAATGATAATGTTCCGTAATGAAAGTTCTGTGGATGTGGTCTGTGTCGAGCTTGTGCTGTACCCGCCGCCCCTTGTGAGGATGTGAGGATGTGAGGAGATGAAATGCCCGTGGTGAGAGGAAGGGAGGTGAGTGATGTGCACATTGTGACGTGGTGGTAGGCTCCTGTGGCAGACAGAGGACGATCATCTGCTCCCAGCCATGCATGGGGTAACTGAGCCCGTGGACCTGGGGGCACCCCTGAACTGCAGAACCGATGCTGTCTGCATGAACTCAGGGCTGTCCCTAGCTGCTCACAAGATCCCCAGAGACGCCTTTCCATCTTGGCCCCTGGCCACCATCCCCACACAGACACATTCACACACACCCACACAGACCCTCACACACACACACACACACACACACACACACACTGACACACACCCTCATGCATTCTCACGGGCAGGCACATACCCTCACTCATACACTGACACACATTCACACTCACACAGACTGTCACAAATGCACGCACACACTGAAACGCACACACTCGTGCACACTGTCGCAGACTCACGGGCACACACACATTCAGATACACACTCACAAATACCCTCACGCTAGCTAACACACATTCACACATATACTGCTGCACTCATACACACACACACACACACACAGACACACACACTGGCCCATACACTCACATGCACATATGCCCTCCCTTCTTTCCGGGCCCTGATCACATTTCTTCCACGTTGCTCAGCCTTTGCCACACTTCCCAGTTCCGACGGGTCAAGCCAGCAGCCCTGCAGGGTACCACATCCTAAACTAACCCCCTACCCGCCCCACTAAACTAACCTACAGACAACAGAAACTGGTTTTCATATAACCTTCTAGCACACAACAGTACCTCAGTGAGTCTGCAGTACATTTTTATTAGAAAGAAATGAACTTTTGCTGATTCCTGAATTATAAGAACATCTCCCTCCCTCTGTTCCTCCCTTCTTCTGTCTCTCCCTCCCTCCCCCTATTTTTCTGTTTCTGAAATTGTTTACAGTTGTCTTTAATGTGACTATATGTATCCTATGTTTATTACTTCCTCTGTTTCTAGTCCTCTGTACTACTGCACTATTAAAATGCTGAAATACTGTGATTCTTGGGATTTGACCCAAAAGACATCTTTAGCTGCCTGTGCAAGCTCAGGAACCCCTGTCATCTCTGTGCTGGGAGACCTCCCTGGTTCTTACAGAAATGCCCCCATTGAGTTCTGCCCCAGAGGATGAGCTCCAGCTTCATAGAAGCCCTTTTACCATAGGGTTGTTTTCTTTGTCTTACTGAATCCCAGGACAAAAGAATTAATAGAAATGAGCGACATATTGCTTTAACCACTGGGCACGCACTGATTTAACATTTAGAGAGAATGCTGGCACAAAAGCGTTTGTCATATTTAACATTTTTTATTTTTATCCCAAAGAGCATCCTAGGTATTCTCAGCTCCGTCTATGGAGTACCAGAAATACTATCAGGTAGAGACATGCAGATGAGACGTTCATTGCATGTGATTTTACTGATGATTTAGAATTGTGGAGTCCTGAGAAATAGTCAAGATATGAAAATATAAAGAGGAAAAATATAATCATATTGTCTGCCTTAACAGAAATGTTGAGGATTTCTAAAGATGTGGCATGGAAATTGGCTTAAGATTTTGATTTGGGGACGTCTGGGTGGCTCAGTTGTTGAGTGTCTGCCTTTGACCGAAGTTGTGACCCCGGGATCCGGGATCAAGTCCCACATCGGGCTCCCTGCATTGAACCTGCTTCTCCCTCTGCCTGTGTCTCTGCCTGTCTCTCTGTGTCTCTCGTGAATAAATAAATAAAATCTTTTTAAAAAGATTTTGATTTGTTGTTAGAAAAGCTTTCAAAACTTTTATAAATCTTATAAATCAAAACTCCTCTATCTGATGAAAAGGATTTTCAATACATGCTGCTGCTGCTCCTGTAAAATTCTTTTCAGGAAGGCTGGCCTTTCCTCACTAGAAAGGATTCCTCATGGAAAGCTGTGAGCCTCAGCCCATGCCTCTTTTGTATATGATTGGCCTTGTGATTGAAAAGGATTATTGTCTAGATTTCCGAGAAAGGCCTCAGCAGCCAGACCCAGGCTCTGATTCCACCTGAGCAAAAGGCCAGGCTCACATGAGAATCTACTTCCTCCCTAACCTAGGTCGATGATGCATCTAGAACTACTGAGAGGATGGCCCCTGATACGTGCAAACTGTACCTTATGTAAAGAAACACCTTTCATGCCTAGAGCATGGGAACTATTATTTTCATTAGAATAGTCCCCTGTGGAGGACCACACGCTCTTTTTCTTTATTTTCTAACAGTATTTTATGGTCTTGACAAAACTAAAAATAAATGACAAATTTGGCTTGACATCTCATTGATCAAACCTATTTTTGAGGCAAAGGCAATGTGACTAAGCACAGGAAGAACCATTACCCACGTTTGATGGTGTTGACCGTTGAGCAGAGCAGTTGGTATTCAAATCCCTAGAGTCAAGAAAACCTGTCACAGATAACTTTTTTATGGGGAGCTTAAAATGCCAAGGCAAAGGTTGGAATGTCATCCACAGAGCGCAACAAGAGATTTGAAGGAAATCTATATTAAACTGTTCTAGTAGAGATTTATGCCACATGGAAAAGTCAGAAATTTCTCTGGGCAGGTGTCAGTGGAAAGTTCTCATCCAATTTCTGTGCAGCAGTTTTAGGGCCTGGCCCAAACCTTTTTTCAGATCCTTCATATTTGTAATATCTACAAGAGCTGGGCTGCAGTTCTTTCCTGGTGCTGACCAGTGATAGGGGACCCAAGGGTGACACTGCTTATCCACCTCACCCACATGGGCTAACATAAGAATCAAATTCACTTACATTTCAGAAAGTGTTAGATACTACAAGATTCTGTGTAGGTGTAAGATGTTCTGAAGTTTCAAGCAAAGAATAAACTTGTGAATATAAAGAAGTTGGAAGATAACCAAAATCTTAGATAATTAGAGTTTTCTAAAAGAGAAAGTTACTTTGAATATCCTCTCTGAATTTTTTTTCAAAGTAAGGATGAACCATTTTTTATGTTTACGGAAGAAAAGCTATCACGTTCTTGTGCCAATCTTTGATACGTTGCGGTTCAGAATGAAGGATCAGATTTTCAACCCACACAAATCTAAGTCACATTAGGAAAGGTTTCACTCATTTATTTTAGTCTGACATTTTTCAAGTATTTGTTTATATATTTTTATTTTCTATTTAATTAATTTTTCTAAAAATAAGAAATTTTCTAAAGACAATATCTAAAATTTAAAAACCTATATTTTAGTATGATATGATATAATTAATATTTAATATTTTAATATCTAAATATTATAATATAACTAATATCTAAAATAATAATTTTTCTAAGTACTTGCCCTCTAAAAATTAAATCAATCCAAAATATACTGGATGGGAAACAACATTCACAGACTATTATTTGTAAATAAGATAAAGTACATTGGTGTAACTTGAAATCACTTTAAAATATAATTTTATAATGTCAGCCCATGGGAAATAATTGTGGGGATTTTTTTCATTTCTTGAATATAGGTTTGTTTTTTGTTGTTGTTCTCTTAAGGTTAAGATTTTTTTTAACTCTTACCACCTACCTTGAAAGAAGGTTCAGGAAGTGATCTTCCTCTGGCATATCTGCACAGCACTGCCTAACTTGGATGGTGTGTGTTCGTTTCCAGAGCTGGAGGCCGAGGAGTGGTGCAAGCACCTCTGCATGGAGTGTCTGGGGACCCGGCTGAACGACATCAGCCTTGGTGAGCCCGATCTTCTGGCCGCAGGAGTACAGCGAGAACAAAATGGTGAGTGGAAGTTGCCTTCTGTTACATAAAGTGCACTAAGAGTTGTAGAACTTTGAGACCAGAAAGGGCCATAGGAATGTTTCAGACCAATCATTTTGGAAAGAAAGTAAACTGATCAGTAACTGTGAAGAGGCTTTCCCCAGGTTGCATAGCAACTGGGAGAAAATACAAAGGTACAATGCAGGTGTCCTGACCTTGCTCTGTGACATTGCAGTATATCTAAATAAATTACTGAATAAGGTAACTCAATAGATACTAAGTTTTGAATGTAGATTTCTACATTTTCTTCTTTGAGAGTTGCTGTAGAATTAGAATCTTAATCCACAAATTGGTCTGTCCTGTTACTTGTAAATAGATTTTTAGGGACTTTGGCTAATATTAGGTCTTAGCTCGGGCTGCTGGAACAAAGTACCCTAGACTGCATGTCTTCAACAACAGGAATTAATTTCTTACAATTCTGGAGGCTAGAAACCCAAGATTAAGGGTCGGTTTCCAGTGAGGATCCTCCTTTTGACTTGCAGACAGCCATCTTCTCACTGTGTCCCCACATGGCTGAGAGAGAGAGAGAGAGAGAGGGAGAGAGAGAAAGCTCTCTTATGTCTCTTCTTGTAAGGGCACTAATTCCATTATTGGGGGGTCCACCCTCATAACCTCATCTAAACTTAATTACTCCCAGAGATTCCATCTCTTAAATACTGTCACCTTAGAGGTTAGAGCTTCAAATGAATTTTACGAAGGCACAGTTCAGTCCATAGCATACTATAACTATGCAACGATGAAATATCAGGGTATAATAAAATTGAGGCTTATGTGATATACATTGTTGACTTACTATATACTGTTCTCTAGCATAAGAGGCATTTCTGAAAATCTGCATGGTCTTGACTAGCATCTCTAAATCATGAAATCAGAGCAATGTGATGAGCTCCTTTTTCTTCATTTTTAAAAATAATTATAATCATCACTAGATGACCTAATCGTGTGAAAATAGAAACTTTTCAATGTTGCAAATTTTTGATGGCCAGTGTTTTTGAAAAGGTTGAGAGGCATCAGTGAAGCCTGACACTAATTATTAAGAAGAAATTCTGGAATTATCTGTGGCTTATAAATCAGACAACACAGTTTGTAAAAGTGTACCAGGATAGCACTTGGAGATCATGATCTTGTTATGACTAATAATGTGCTAATAACTTATCATGGTCTTTGTGGCCCATTAAAAAAAAGCATTATTTTTTTGCTTGTTGCTACCTGAAAAAAAAAAAACAACAACAACAACAACAAGTTTTCCCTGTTAATTGGCTATAAACACATGTGAGCACGACACTTTCGTTATGCTGGCAGTTTTCAGAAAGTCACAGAGGCATTTCTCTAGCTCGTCTTCCAGCTTCCATTTCATATTCCATTCTTGCCCATACTCTCTGGAATTTATTTCATCTCTCTGATCTGTTTCCTAAGAGCTGTGCCACATGCAGGACATCCACAATCGTGCTGCTCAAAGCATGCTGCTCATCCACCGTTTAAGAAGGAAAGAAACTCTTACCAATAAACATTCGTCAAGTACCACATCAAGGAAATAGGAAGAAAGGGAATAAATCAGGCCTGTGGGTGGGAACATCATTGTGTGACTCATTTAGTGTGAACTATATGCTTTTAAAGATTTGGGGTTGTATATGGTTTCCAACAGGACCAATGGATAGTGTACTCCTCTGGTTTATTATGGGTGTATTTTTAATTTCATAATAATGTCAGAATAATTTGCTGAGATATATAGCAGGAGCAGACATGGCCTGCCAAGGCAACTTTTCTGGCTGGTCTGAATGTGTGCTACCCCTTACTTAGCTCAGAAAAGTGACTAACTCTCTTCTGATTTTAGTTTTCTGCTGAGTGAAAATTAACTCATGATGGTTTAGTGAGGTGATGCAAAATAAAGACTAACCCTCATGCTTAATTCAGTTAAAAAAAAAAAGGCATAAGTATTTTTAAGTACAAGTGAAAATGAACAAATTCAAAATAATTCCTGTGTATACAAGAGATCTGAAATTATAATAACATTCAATGCCATAAATGGCTTTCTTAGATTTATTTTGTTTAATATTCCTAACTTCATACAAAGGGATATATGTGCTTTTTAAAAATAAATTTTAGAAAGTTATGAGCAGTGATTTAGTTGGAGAAGGTAGTGTTTGATTCTCTTAAGCAACCCCCTAAAAGTACATGGTACCCTATAAGGAGATGAGCAAACTTACTTAAGCACACAGACACACTAATGATCGCTGAGACTTTTAGTCACTGAACATGTTTAGTGTTCAGCATTAAAAGGAAACTTTGTAGATGAAGGATCTCCTTTCCCTAGAAATCACCTTTCACATGGGAGTATTTCTCTTCGGGTCCCAATGCCATCGGCATGGCCATCACTCCAGGCTCTGCAGGTCTGTGTACACTTCCTTTAAAATGCCTCGAGTCAAATAAATAAATAAATAAATAAATAAATAAATAAATAAATAAATAAATAAAATAAAATGCCTCGAGTCCAGGTAATAACACCTTTTCTTTCTTCTTGGCCCACTGGGCTTGCTGAAACTTTTAAAAATAGTCACTCATAGTATAGGAGAACATGAAAAGCATAAATCTTGTCAGAATATTAAGATTATAGGTTTTACTATTGTTAGCTCAAAAATTTCAGTATTTATGTATATATCTACATCCTTGCTGCCTGAGAGAGAAACACACACAGATAGACACAATTTGTTACTTGCATACCTTGATTTTCTCACTTGCTAATCAACGAACTTCCCCTATAAATATGATAATTCCATTTTAGGATCCCTCTTGAAATAAATATCAGTATTTCTCATGGTGAAGACTAAGAATGCTCTTCAAACAACTTCAGTCTGAGCCCTGGGGGCCCTATGATTGCTTTAAGGACTCACCTATTCCTAAAGACAGTACTCCTGTTCATTTTACTATGGGGAGGGAAAGTATTTATTGTTGTGGCTAGCTAATTAAAGTCTTTCAAAATAATATTATCCTTTAAAGGTGTCTTTTCTTGTCTTTCAATCACTATTCCAGATTCTTCAGGCATAACACTTCCTAAACATAAACCTTCACTTCCAAATACATGTTTGAAGTCATTAATATGTACAGATTTGAAAGATTCGTCATTACAGATTCAGTTTTTTTCCTTAAGGCATTTTAATATTAAATTATATAATATATTCTTCATCAGAAACATTATGTTACTATTTTATCAATGATGTGCTTGGATTTAATCTGAAATTTCTCTTAAGAGATAAGATAGGTTTGCCAGCAGAACTGATGTCAGAAATTACATCATTGTGGCTTGAGGTAATCTTGTGGTATCCTATCATCAAGGAAGGACTCACTACTCACACTTGACCACAGCATTTTTTTTTTTTTTTTTTGACATTCAGAATTGCTTCTTCTCCTCTAATATTTTTCTGGCTCTTCACGCCACTTGGTCTTATTTACTCTGAGACTAGCTAAGAATAAACATTTGTGCAAATAATTTTTAAAGGTGTAATGTGTGTTGCTGAGATAAAAGTGGTTATCGATTAAATTCTTCGCTATAATCATCTTTATCTAGAGCTGTCAGCTGCTTTCGTATTGACCCAGAACCCACATGGTTTAGGGGAAAGTAAACACACACAAGTGCACACACACACACACAAACTTATTCTTAGACTTTAAATAACACTGCCACAAGAAAGTGCATATTAGGTCAAATTGAACTTTAAATTCTTTTTTTAAAAGATTTTATTTATCTATTTGAGAGAGAGATAGAGAGAGAGCTTGAGCATGAGGGGAGGGACAGAGAAAGAAGCAGACTCCCCACTGAGCAGGGAGCCTGACACGAGGCTTGATCCCAGGATCCTGAGAACATGACCTGAGCCAAAGACAGGTACTTAACTGACTGAGCCACCCAGATGCCTCTTAACTTTAAATTCTTACAACTTCTAGAATCTTCACATCTTTCTGTAATATTTAAGATAGCCTGCACTGACGTTAGAATGTACAGTGTTACAATAATGGTCCTTTATAAAGGATTCACTCTACATAATAGCAATTTTAGAAAACAAATATTACATGTCAATCAGTAATAGCAGAAGCATCATAACCAAGAAGGAACTCACCTGTAGGAAATACCTGCAGTTGTTGTTAGAAGTGGACTCCGAGGGTTTGTCCAGTTTGCTGTTGATGCAAGAGATCGCCATTTGGAACAAAATGGAAAAGTAACCTCAGACTTTGCCATCCGGTTAATGCAGAGTCAGATCTGAAGGCTTGATTTTATCTAGGAACTGGTGTCCCTGTTTATGAAAGGACTAGAACTGGTACAGATTTTTACTGTTAGCCTAAGAATGTGTATACCTTCCTCCAGAACCAATGCTCCACAGTATTCCAGTGTTTTTTCTAAATTATTTACCTGGGTTGCCATAGTAACCATGCTTCTTACATTCCACTCAGACACTCTCGTATGTCATTCACTGATTCAGTATTCACCCATCAAACATTTTGAGGTTATGATATGCAAGAACTAAGCTGAAGAAATGTAGAATTCTATAAAACATGGTCATTACTTTTAAGAAGCTCATGGAGTAGTGAGGGAGATAAACCTTGTAAACAAGGTGCATAGAACATTGTGTTTTAAAATAATGCTGTGCTGCGTTACTTGACACACAAAATCTCAATAGCACAGACCTGGAAGTGTATCTTTATTATTCATGCACAGATGGGTTGGCCAGGATTCTGCTGACTCAGGCTGGGGACTGCTGAGATTCAGCCCCAAGCTGCATGTGGTTGGTATCCATGTCTTTTCCTTGATGTCTTTTATCCTCCTTACACTAATGGCTACCCAAGGCATGTTCTCAAAACAAAAAACAGTAGTCCAAGCAAGCAAGCCCAAACTTGCAACACAAAATAAGCCTCTGCATGTGTCATGCTCACTGATACTCCATTGGCCAAAACAAACCCTATGGCCAAACCCAAAGTCAGGAGGCCAGCAGGACTCTCCACCAGCGAGGCCGTGACATGAATTAGAACTTATTTTCTACTATGAAGAGGAAATGAAGAATTGAGGAAAAAATTATGTAATCTACCATCTGAGGTATAATAAGCGCATGCTAAAATAAAAACAAAAGGGAAATGCTGTGGTATAGGTAGATCAATTCTAAACAGAACAGACTACTTTCTTCTTTTTTAAAATTATTTTTTATTCCTCCAAACAAGCCTTTTCAATCAGGCAAGTCTGGAATCCTTAATGCCCATCAATCGTTAAAGCCAGTATTTGCAGGACCTTACTCACGTGGAAAATGACCAACTAATGACAAAACAAGGACAACAGTAACAATAAATGTCTCCCTACTTTAAGGTTCTTTTCCCCAATTTTTCAAAAATGACCTCAGGTAAATCATACTCATATACACATATTCTAATACACATTCTTTATAACCAGTAATGAAAAGTTTTCCAAGTTTATTTCTTTGTCCATAGAATAAGCCTGAGCAAAACCAAGTTTTGCATGGGGAAAAGAACCTACTTATGCCTGTGTTTGAATTTCTAAAATGCCATACACATACTCTAGTATTTCCCAAAGTGAGTTCCAGGAAATTCTACTACTACCACCACTCCTACTACTACATGCTCTTGGAAATGAGTTTATCGTGGAGTGAATTACTACTATATACCAGTGTTGTGGGCTCAATTGTCCCTTCCCCAAAATAAGATATTTTGAAGTCCTAAGCCCTCAATGCTTCAGAATATGACCTTATTGGGAACAGGGTCTTTACAAAGATAACTGAGTTTAAATGAAGTCATTAGAATGGACCCTAATCCAATATGACCTACAGTATATCCTTATGAAAAGGGGAAATTTGGACACACAGACAGATGTGCACAGTGGGAAGAGGATGTAAAGACACATGATAAGAAGATGGTCATGTGACTGCAGTAACACATCCAGAAGCCAAGGAAGGTCAAAGATTGCCAGAAAACACCTGGAACTAGAAGAAGCTAGATGGATTCTCCTCCTAGAGCATTCAGAGAGGTCATGGCCCAGCCAACACCTTAATTTCAGATTTTTAACCTCTAGAACTATGTGATCTTAAATTTATGGGGCTTTTTCAAAAGATTTATTTATTTATGAGAATGAGAGCCTGAGCACAAGCAGGGGGTGGGCCAGAAGGAGAGGGAGAAGCAGACTCTCCACTGAGCAGGGAGCCCAGCATGAGGCTCAATCCCAGGGCCATGGGATCATGACCTGAGCTGAAGGCAGATGTTTAACCAACCAACTGAGCCACTCTGACACCCCAAGTTTATGTTGTTTTAAGCCACCTAGTTTCTGGTACTTTGTTACAGCAGATCTAGGAAACTAATACCAATTCTGTATGATGGTCACAACATGCCTTAACAGAGTAAAGTTATTGAGATGCTCTATAGTAAAGATCTGGTTTAATTTTGTATAAAGTAACATTTTCCAAACTCAGTTTTCTATGTGTCTCTTTCTGCACATAACACTTATTCACACCCCATGTAACTTACCTTCCATGAAACACAATTGAAAATGCCACTATGGCCAATGAAGGTGATTATCTATAGGGAATACTGAAAGGTGAAGGTGATGGGAACAGCTACCCCATCAGGAATAAGATGATATTCATGAATGCAACACAAAATCTTGAATGGGACACACTATTTGCCTAGTCTTGTGTTGCATTGCTTTAATTTTCACTATCAGATGGAGATTGACATTGTATATGATTAACAAAACTTGGTTAAAATTACCACTTTCTTCATTTGGTGGTCTTCAACATGCACTATGATGGAATAAAGATCAATACCATATAGATTTCTGACTCTTTTTGCAATAAATGGGTCAGGGAAACCAAAGATGCTTTATAGTGCTTATCTTAGCACATGGCCAAATTGAATTGATCCATTTGTCAGACTGTAACCATGGCATTGCAAAGTGAGATGCATACTGGAAGAACTATCTTGAAATACCAAACAAAGGACCTTATCCTGTTTCCTTTGCCCTGGAAAGATTCCCTGTACAAACACAATGAGAGCAAAGATGTAAATTTCAAAAGCATTCCTACTTATGGGAAAGAAAAAGCTTTTGAGGGGAAAATGTTGAATCCAGAATTACTGGTATCTCCCAGCCTCAGGCAAGAAGAAAAAAGAGACTGAAAATAAGTTTTATGGAGAGTAAGAAGTAAATACCTTGCCTTTCCCTTTTCCAAAATGGGAATTCAAGCGGACAGACACACATTTATATCTCCTCATATAAACTGGAGATTTCTTCAAGATCAAGTACTAGAATTCTTTATCTCCAAATTGGATTTGATGACAAACATGGGAAGAATAGTGGGGAGACATCAGGAATGCCCAGAGACAGCTGTAAGAAGTCAGAGAACCTCAACTGTCTCAAAATCCAATGGGACCTAGAAGGGGGTGCCCAGTTTCTGGGGGCCCACACTGGATTCAGACACTATCTGGAGGTGGAAGTTGCCCTATCACGGAGAACAGAGTGATGTAGCTTCACAGGGATGTGGAGACATACAAGCCAGATAAGAGGACTCCCATTTCCTCTGTTGACTCCTGTGACCATATCAATTCAGCCTATATGAAAAGGAGAGGAAGCTCCAAAAATTGAACTTGACCACAGATTAGGTTAAATGAGTCTTCCTTTGACAGAAACTAATACAAACTTACACACAAAAAAGAAAAGAAATCTTAAATGAATTCAATATATAATAATGGGATTCTACCCTTTGAAATAGCCAAGTTTTGATTAACTATTTTTTTAAACCACAGTAAAGCAAAGTAACATAGAGCATAAAATTCCAGCATGGGACCTGATCAACAGAAGTTGCCAAATTCAGTGTATCATCAAGTTCTATTCCACTTCTAAGCTCTAGAGTCATGATCAAGTGACAGAAATTCTCTAAATCTCAGTTTCCTACTCTTGAAAATGATCATGATAGTATCTTATAGGATTGTTGCTAAGCAAGAAAATTCTGGGCCCTCACCCATACCCACAAAGGATTCAGGACCAGATGTCTATATTTTAACAACCTCAGTGACCCTAATGTGCATTAAAATGTGAAAGCTTCAGGTAATAAACTCAATTATAATTTGCTTCAAAAAATCTAGCAGTGATTTTAGGATTTAGTCATTTCTTGCATAGTTTCAGAATTACTGACATAAATTGAATCACAGCATCCTTGTGTTATCTTCTTAATACCTGTTTACATTATAATGATAGCCCCTTTTTACTTCATAGGGGTTATGTGTGGCCTTTTTTTCTTAATCAGCATTGTCAGAGATTTACCTATTTGGTAGACTTTTTTTTCATTATGTTTTAAATTGTATTAATTTCTGCTCTTATTCCATTTGAATTGCTTCACAGTTTGGGGTTTAATTGCAGGTTCTTTTTCAAATCTCTTGAAATGGATGTTTGATCATTAATTTTCAGCTTTTCATTTTTCTAATATATTTTGAAAAGCTCTATATTTTTCTTTGAGCACAATTTAAAATTCCAGTAGTAACGGTATCCTTTCCCAGTGTTCAGGTTATAATAGATGTTAAACTTGGAGGGGAAAGTGTGGGATATGTTTTTAATTTCCATCTGCCATAAGGAAATTTTTTTTAATATTATCTCTGATTATAGGATTCAGAAATAAAATCTGATACATAATTAAAATCTTTGAACTTCACTGGATAAAGATATTTTTAAAAATATAAAGGAAATGGTTAGGAACCATACAAAATAAAACAATATTAAAAGTAAAGCATTAATAATTTGACAATAAATTGATAATAAATTTTTAACAAGTTGTTTTTTTATTAAAATATAGCCTTTCTGGGATCCCTGGTGGCACAGTGGTTTGGCGCCTGCCTTTGGCCCAGGGCGCGATCCTGGAGACCCGGGATCGAATCCCACGTCGGGCTCCCGGTGCATGGATCCTGCTTCTCCCTCTGCCTGTGTCTCTGCCTTATTCTCTCTCTCTCTCTGTGACTATCACAAATAAATAAAAAAATTTAAAAAAAAATATAGCCTTTCTCATGTTGGGTTAAAAATAATCTAATTTAAAAAAATAATTTAATTGTATACCACTTAATAGAGATTTAAATTACCCAAACTGACTCAAGGAAAAATAGAAAATCTAAAGAGCCCATGCCCATTAAAGAAATTAAAATTATTGGAGTGCCTGGGTGGCTCAGCTAAAGAGCCCGTGTCCATTAAAGAAATTAAAATTATTGGAGTGCCTGGGTGGCTCAGTGTCCAACCCTTGATTTTGTCTCAGGTCATGATCTCAGGGTTGTGAGATCATAAGATCAAGCACTGTATCAGGCTCCATGCTGGGTGTGGAGCCCACTTAAGATTCTTTCTCTCCCTCTCCCTCTGCCCCTTCCCATTTCCTCTCTAAAAGAAAGAGAAAGAAAGAAAAGAAAAAAAAGAAAAGAAAAGAAAAGAAAAGAAAAGAAAAGAAAAAAAGAAAGAAAAGAAATTAAAATTATTATTATACAACTTCCCATACACAAACCCTAGTCTCACATAATTGCAATGCTGAACTCTATCAAGCAGTTAAAGAAACAATACCAATCGTATGCAAACTTTTTCAGAGGAGGAATTACTCTACAACTCATTTTATGAGGCCACTATAACCCAGATACTAAAACCAGGCAAAGCCAATATAAGAAAAGAAAATTATAGACAAATATCTTTTATGCATATAAGTACAAAATCATTTTAAAAATTAGAAGTATTACATGAAAAGATAATACACTGTGATCAATATTGGTATGTACCAGAAATGCAAACATTTCCTGAAATCAATCAATATCTTTTGCTATGTTAATAGAAAGAGGGAGAAATCATATGATTATTGTGGTTGACCCATAAAAAGCATTTGATAAAACACAATATTCATTTATGAAAACTACTCTTAAAAATTTAGGAATAAAAGAGGACTATCTCAAACTGATGAAGGACATCAATGAAAATCATTCAGAAAATACAATTTTTGAAGGTTAAGATATTGAATGTTTTCCTCATTAGATTGAGAATAAGACAAAGATCTTTTCTCACAAATTTTATTCAGGATTCTAATTATTCTACTTTAGGTTCTGATTTGTGTAACATGACAAGAAAACAAAGTAAAATCATAAAAATTGGTAAAGAATAAGAAGCTAAGATTATGTACCTAGAAAATCCTAAGGAATCTGTGAGAAATAGAAGTGAACTCAGTGATATTTCAGTATAAAAATTTAATATGCAAAAAATTCTGTATATAGATATGTGTGTATAAACAGTTTAGAGAGTATATATATATACACACATATATTTTACACACATATCCATATAAGGAATGAGCAACTATAAAATGAAATACAAAAGTATCCCTTACTGTACCATCAAAAACCATCCCATACTCAGGGATAAAACTGGCAAAGTATATAACCAGACCTCTACACTGAAAATTAAATGTTGCTGAGAGAAATTAAAAGATATCAAAGTAAATGGAATGATAAACTATGTTTATGATTGTGATAGTCAATACTGTTAAGATGTCAGGTCTTCTTACATTAACCTATGGATTTGACACATCCCAATAAAAATCCTAGAAGTCACATTTTTTCTAGAACTTGATGAGGCAATTTCAAAATGCATTTGGAACAAAAAGGCCTAAGACTAGCCAAACTATCTTGAAAATACAGAACCAAGTTGGAATGGATACCTTTTCTAATTTGGGGATTTATTAAAGCTGACAGCAATCAAGACAGACAATAGATAAAGTCTATGGAACAGAATAGAAAGAAAATGATCCATACATATATGGATTAGTAATTTTTGATAAGGACACCCAAGTCCTCTTTCACAAGCTCATTGGTAATTTCAATAAGAAAAAGAAAATTCCTTTAATGAATAGTTTTAAAGTGATGAGATATATATATGGGAAACAATGAACCTCAACTCCTACCTCACACTATACTCCATTATCAACTTAAGATGGATGGGACTTTGAGATAGGCCAAGATTTCTTTTTTAAAGCACTGTAAGCAAACTATAACAAGAAATAACTTAGACTTCATCCAAATTTAAACCTTTGCTAATCCAAAAAGCACCATCAAAAAATTATAAAACAGGGAATCCCTGGGTGGCACAGGGGTTTGGTGCCTGCCTTTGGCCCAGGGCTCGATCCTGGAGTCCCGCGTCGGGTTCCCGGCATGGAGCCTGCTTCTCCCTCTGCCTGTGTCTCTGCCTCTCTCTATGTCTATCATAAATAAATAAAAATAAATCTAAAAAAAAATTATAAAGCAAATAAAAAATACAATAGAAAGCAACAAACTGCGAATAAATTAGTGATATCCTGAAGCCGGATATTCCTAGCTCACAAGAACCTACTAGAACAGGCAAAAATAACATACAGCATTAGAAATCATATCAGTGGTTGCTTCTGAGGCATGGGCAGCTGGAGAATGGCATAAAAGAACTTTCTGGGGAGCAGAAAAGTTGTGTATCCTAATGTGTCTTTGTCAGAACTGAAAGAACATTACAAGCAATATATGAACATTTAATTATGTTTCAGTATAGTTCTGTATACCAGTTAATGTAAAAAATAAAATGCTAAAACTGCTATGAAAAGTGTAGGAGAATATAAATTTCTTTCTTCTTTTTTTTTAAGATTTTATTTATTTATTTATTTATTTATTTATTTATTTATTTGAGAGAAAGAGCACAAACTGGGGAGAGAGGCAGAGGAAGAAGCAGACTCCCCCTGAGCAGGGAGCCTGACGTGAGGCTGGATCCCAGGACCTGGAGATCATGACCTAAGCCAAAGGCAGCCACTTAACCAATTGAGCCATCCCAGCTCCCCTTAACTTTCTTTCAATAAATAGTACTTAGTAGAAAAAAATTAAAGAAGACTATCTTCCACTTTCTAGACTTGCATACACATTTTTAAACTAAATTAATAAAAATCTAAGATGAAGTCTTTGTCATAAACATGGTAGGAAAATTTTCTAGTATATAGAATTCTCACAGCCTATATACAGTAAACTCAATTTTAAAAAATTCTGGCAAAGGACATATAAATGAACACATAAAATAGATATTTTAATTGGAATATGTATTGGTAAGGAATTTCTGGAACTCAATTTGGCACTGATTCTTAAAAGAGCTTATGGCATTTAATCCAATGATCCCAATGATTCAGATTTTAGTGCCCAGCCTAAGTTAATAATTAAGGATATTACAGGGACCCAAAATTTATATATAAAAATAAATTCTATGACTCAATATGAAATGATTGAATATTCAACAATTCAGCTAAAAGTTGATTATTTTACTGAAGCCTAATTTATTTTAGACTAAAGTTGGCTTAACTTTATAGTCATCAAGTAGATAATTATTAAATAAAATATGGTATAGCTATAGAGTAGAATATTACGTATTCATTAAAATATATATCCCCCAAAATAAATAAATAAATAAATAAATAAATAATTAAATAAATAATATACCCCCAAAGAATATTTAAGAAGATCTGCAAATTCTTATACTGCAGTAAGTAAATATAGATGGTTCAATACTTTATATTTAATATAATCACAACCGTGTATGAATATATTTGCATCTTAAGATATACTGTTACTTTAACAGAGATTATCTCTCTAAGGTATAATAGCAGTTGAATTTATTTTATTTCTTAAAATGATTTCCTGTATTTACTAGAGTGAACATGACTTATGCAGAAATGCAGATAAAATTTAGTCATCATTTTTTGTTAAAAAGAAAGAAAAAGAGAAAAGAGATTAATTAATTAATTGCTCGGGGTGTTAAAAATATGACTTTGTAATTTTTTTTAAGTCCTGCTGGTTGGTTGAAGAAATGCAGGGGTTCCAGTTCATAATAGCTGTTGAACAGATGGCATCTGGCAACTGAATTTATTGCTGTTGCCACATTATAAAAAATACATTTTGACAAATTTCAGTACCGTGATACAAATGAAGTCACAATTCCACAAAACACACAATTCCAACAAGAGTTCCACACATTCTGATGAGTATAAATCATGCTTTGTTTCATTGCCGGCATAACTGCATTATCCAGATATCAGGATGTGTCTAAATGTGCAAATATCTGCTTCCTCACTGTGGCTCTGTCTCTAAAGCTGCTGAAATTGAAGGCTGACCACGGCAATATCCTAACACTGTGGAAATTTAGAGATAAGAATATGAAGTTCAGAATGATCTTGAAACATCTCATTATTTTCTGAGTAATACCTGGTTCTGTTCAATTCCTTAGCACTTCATATAACTTAAAATCAAGGCAGGTTGTATCAAACAGTGAGGTGAACTTAGAATCCAAACTGAGATGAATAATCAGGAATAAATTCCATACTCCAAAGTATGAGTCAGTTTCTCAAATACCAGATCCTTGTGGATATACTCATTAATGCTTAATATTAGACCAATGGCTCTGGTCCTGGGACTAAATAATTAGTAAACTGTTTATTAATTTAGTGTTAATATTAAAATTTCATGTTTCAAATTGATATGTAATAATTGTTAAGTATAGAGCAGAGAATGGGACTTTCTTGCTGTCTCAGAAATGTACTGTGGCCCCAGAGCGGTGGATGATGGGTGGACCATTTCATGGACGGACCATGAAATTCTAAAGGTCAGGCTGGAAGACTGATTGAAGAGAAGGCTTTGAAGGTCTTTCATAGGAGAAGAGCAGAAAGAAGGGACACATCCCCTTCCAAGCATGATGAAAGAGGAGAGGCTAGAGAACTAGTCACAGGATTTGGATAGTTTGCCAGATGGGGAGAATGACCCCTCAACCTGTCCACGCTGATGGAGCTGTGTAGAACACGTCATCATGCCCAGGCTGGTACCAGAACAGTGTGCAAGAGAGTTGAGGGGACAGCTTGAGTTTGGAGATTCAATGGTTTCTGTTTCCACCATGGTAAATCTGAGGGCAGGATGCAAGAAACAGGCTACAGCTGTTCATGATAGCCAAATAAGAAAATAAAGGTCACCAACTCGACAGCATTTCCACATTTGATGAGACAACAAAATCTGGGTCTTTTAATGAACCAGCTGCAGTGATAAATTTAATTTAAACAAATTTTTTTCTATAAATAGTGAGTTTCCTGATCACGTGACATTTTGGAAAAAAGAAAAAACAATTGAATTCCCTTGCCATAAGAAAATCTCAGTTAAATATTTAAAGTTATTTTGTAAAATAATAATAATAAATAAAGTTATTTTGAACAGTAGGTTGCATATAGAGTTTTACTTATGGAGTCACTGGTTGATAGAAACAACTAGATGAAATGTAAAATTATAGATAAATTAACCAATTATTGATCACTATTACTAATCATTATGAAACCAATGTGTGTATATATATATGTAATTATTTTACATGTATACTATATGTAATTATTAATTTTCTGTTATTTAATTTAAAATATCTACACATTTTCATTAATGCACTTCAAATATTTAAGCCTGTACCCTCTGGAAAACCCTGGAATTGAAATTCAGATCACTGGGGATGTAACCAACAAGCTAAAAGAATACCTTTTTCTCCTTTTGAGCTACACTTGGATTTTAAAAGAAGAGGAAAAGGTATAGAAGCTCACACCCGCTTACCTGAAGTTACTAAAAATTAAAGCCTACTACAAAATTTGTAACCTCTTTCTGTGGTATACCTGATGAGCTGTAATATTTATGGATCTCTTGCTTTCTAAATATTTAGGCATAATACTTAGTTCCATGTTCCATCCTTTTTTTTTTACTCAACCTTCAAGTCCATAACTTCTGAAGTAGTAAGAGAAATGGAATGAGTAGAGGAGATATGAGTGAACGATTAAATCTTACCAGAATCCGTCTGTAAAAAAAATTTTAAAAAAAAGGAATGGGGGCACCCACATGGCTCAGTGGTTGAGGGTCCACCTTTGGCTCAGGTCATGATGCTGGGGTCCTGGGATCAAGTGCCACATCAGGGTCCCCGTAGGGAGCCTGCCTCTCCTTCTGACTATCTCTCTGCCTCTCTCTCTGTGTCTCTCATGAATAAATAAGTAAAATCTTTTAAAAATTTAAAATTAAATTTAAGAAAAAGAATGAATTGGCATTTAATAGACATTCCCCAAATTTATTCTAAGTAACTAATATACAAAAGATGCATTCTATGTTAATGCAGTCACAATGCACTGAATGATCAGTATGTGCTAGATGCACAAAATTATTTAATACATAAATTCCAAAAGCCTGTATTTTAAAAAATACTCAAATTCTTTAATTAATTATAAGGGAGTAAAAATATATTTGTTTTTAGTATGGCTCTTGTTTTAAACCCAGTTTTCCAACTGCACTGTTACAAAATGGAAATTATCATGAAACTGGTCAAAAAGCTTATCATCCTTTTGTGTTCTGTTTATTTATTTCTACTCACGAGATGATGTTTTGCTTCATGTTAGAAACCACATCTCCGATCCTCTGCTTCCCGAAACCCCTCCATGCTCCACTTGTCTCCACTTGTCAGGCTCAAACTCATAGCTATATTTGGATTGTTCCTGCCCTAAACCAGATCTATTTTAAACCTCATTGGCTGAGAAAAGAAAGTTTTGGTCCTTTCCTTCTCAGAGCTGATGACCATTCAGTACCCACACATCACTTGGAATCACACCGTGCCTTTTCCAAGACATTTCTTCTGAGTGTAGCTCCCCTTTCTTGCCACACCTTGTCCAATTCAATTTGACTAAATCTTGTTTTATAGTCCCCTAGAGACTGTTCTTGTGGTTGTCACCTTAACTCTGGTCTCAGGCCTTTTGGGGCATGATCTAGTCCTTTGGACCTCCTAATCCAACCCTAGAGTAGAAATGCCCCTGTAAACACAACTGCAGATTCAATAATAGCACTCATCTTGGGGCACGTGGGTGGCTCAGTCGGTTAAGTGTCTGCCTTCAGCTCAGGTCATAATCCTGGAGACCCAGCCCCGCATCAGGTTTCCTCCTCAGTGGGAAGTTTGCTTCTCCCTCTGCCTTTCACCCTGTTCATGTTCGCACTTTCTTGCTCTTTCTCTCAAATAAATAAAATCTTTTAAAAAATCGTAAATATCTTTGTTGGATATAAGTTTGTTTTGTAAATACTTCATCTTGCTATTGTTTTTAGCCATTTAAAATAAAATTATGCTTTCTCATATATCAGCCATTATGCAGCTTTGGCAACATACATACTAAACAGCTAGTTTCTTTTCTAATTCTTTTGGGTACTTAGAAGTGTGTTTAGTGCTCCTTAACAGTGTTCTTATCGTTATTGTTGATTACCTTAAAGGAAAATTATTCGAATATTTGATGAATTGAAAATTCTTTTTCATAGACCTTTCTTTCTAAGCCTCTTACTTCTTTTGTTCCAATTCGCATAAGAACTCTTTCCTGCCAAATCAGTCATGAGTCAGTTGAGATGGGATTACTTTATTTGAACAAAGATTAAAGGACAGTTTTGAATTAAATGTGCTGGTTTGTTCTACTAGAACACTGCATCACTTTCAAAAGCATCCCTCACAGTTCCTCTCATGCCACTACTTCCTTGGCAATACTCTAAAATGACCTTTGCAAATCAACAGTCTCAAAGAGCAGAGCATCAACGTCTTCTGGGAACAAGTAGAAATATAAAGTGTCCGGCCCCAGCCCAGACCTATTGGATCAGAAACAATAATTAAAGGACTACTCAGCAGTCTGTGTTTAAACAAGCCCTCCAGATAACTTTGATGCACACTAATGCTCTCAGCAGTAAAAACCAAAGGTAGGCTTTTAAATAAGAAAGTGACAGGGGTGCCAGGGTGGCTCAATCATTAGGTGTCTGCCCTCTGCTCAGATCATGATCCTGGGGTTCTGGGATTGAGCCTCATGTCGAGCTCCCTGCTCAGCAAAGAGCCTGCTTCTCCCTCTCCCCCCTGCTTGTGTGCTCTATTGTTCATGCTTTCCTTATCAAATAAATAAAATCCTTTAAAAAAAATTTAACCTAAAAAAAAAGTGACATGATTAGAGACCTGCTTCAAACAATTATTTCACAAAGTTAAACATTTTTTTAAAAGATTTTATTTATTTATTCATGAGAGACCAGAGAGAGAGAGGCAAAGACACAGGCAGAGGGAGAAGCAGGCACCTCAGGGAGCCTGATGTGAGACTTGATCACACCCTGAGCCAAAGGCAGACGCTCAACCGCTGAGCCACCCAGGAGTCTCAAAGTTAAACATTTTAAAAAGTCATTTCAGGGGAGCCAATTTTAGCTATTTCATATTGAAATGGTCTTTCTAATGGAAAATAACAAGTTTTAGTGAAGCAGCAACATATTTTATATTATTAAGGCCATAAGATAATTTACTCACAGCAGATGCAGAAACATTTTTTTCCTTGACAATGGAATCAAAGAAGAATAATTTACTAGATAAGTTGAGCTGCCTTCCTCCTCTCCTGGATTAAATTAGTCTACATTTTAATTGAATCTCAAATCTTTGGAAATTAGTCATTAGGATAAGATGGCCTTTGAATACTTAAAAATCGAAAATAAAATTTCTTAGAATAATTCCTTTTGTAGGATGAAAGAAATAGTATCAAAAGGAGGGTTAGAGCATTCCAAACTGTAACAGTTAATGTGAATTGCTGGTTAAGACTAGGAAAGTAGAAGTTAGGCAAGAAGGATGTGGAAGACACATTTCATCTGTTTTACGTAGCCTACGGCTGGCCCTTGGAAGGACTCCTTTGGGGCAGGTTATCCAATCTCTTTGTATTTGTTTGTAATGTACCTTACTGATTTTGACATTGAGAGTCCTCCATCATGTGAATCTTACTAAATTCATTATTTTTGTGTTTTCCAGTTCCACATTTCTCCAATGTCCATTGCAATTATTGTACTCTTTGTTTATTTTTTCTAAGTTTTACCTACCAGCATTAGAGCACACAGATATTTCAGTGAAAATGTAATAGTTCTTTTGGGTCCTCTGTAATACTCCATAGGCTATAGGTGATTTTCCATGTATATCACCCATGTGGAGGACACTCGATGTCAGGTGTTTTTTTCTCATGTTCTCTTTTTTCAACATCAAACTATGAGTGTGAATATCAAGGGCCAGTGCAGCCTTATGCAACACCAAAATTGGTTAATGATGTTTATTTCAATATTTTAGAAGAAGTGTTATTTCTTGACATTTTGGCATTGATTCTTTGGTAGCTATCTTCAGACCCTGTAATTGATGGAGAGGAAGGAATGTAGAGGAATGTTTTACATTCCACTTTATAACAACAGTGTTTTACCTCTGCACAACAGATGCCACTGACATATGATGACTTCTAAATACAAAAGCTGAACTTCATCAAAAGGGTCTTGACCAAAGAAAAGAGGATTTCTATACGGGCATTATCTATATGCAGGAGTCATTCTGTTGGGGCCAACTTTCATTTATATTCTTACATGAGGTCAAGCCCGTTTGATTTACTGCTTGTAATCCCCTTGAAGTGGGAATTGTGGTAGCAATGTGAGTGCTGTATTAAGTGCAAAATATTGAGATTTTACTTGATTGCACATAAGAATTTTAAGATTTATAGAAGATATATATACTTTTTATTGCAGATAATTAATGGGGCAGTGATCTTTCTGCATTTCTTCAGCTATTAACTTATCTTTTTTCCTTTCTATAGGAAATGAATGTAGAATCCATACACATATCAGTTATATGGGTCAATAATCTAAAAAATTGAATCACTATATTATTTTGATAAAAATATCTAGACCCTTGAATATAAGTATTGTCCATATGGTGACTAAATTTCAAGCTATCATGTTTAACACATTTAGAATCTGATTGTTGTTGTTGTTGTTGTTATTGTTGTTGTTGTTATTGGCATCAGCAAAGCAATACTCTGCAAGGTACCTGCCACAGAAAAAATTCTATTATACAGACAATTCCAGCTTAGTACCAGAAAACATTCAGTGTTTAAGATCATGACATTATGATGGATGATGGCACATTCCAAAACATATCAATCCTCTTTCAACTGCAGCTGCACCCTTATGCCTCTCAAAATCATTAATTCAACAGCACTGCCTTTAGAGCATGATTCACAATTAAATTCAAACTCACAAAGATGTATCTGCCAGTAATTCTTAAACTCTTTGTTATCATGACATTTTCTTAATAATTCCTCAATTCTTGTGGTGCATATTCATCATGGGATATATGTATTTCGTTCATAGAGTTAACCAGTATTTATTGATTACTTACTACTATAAAGCAAGAATATGGTGCTATGAATTAGTCCTATTTTCTAGGACACTTTATAGGTTGTACCAAGTTTTTTCCTTCCTGGAAATTATGAACTAACCTTATTTTTTATAAAGTGCATCTAATGTGTTTAAATGGGGATCAAAGCCTGCAGAATTTTGCAGTAGTTTTTGAGATACACAAAAAATTATAAAGCAAGGTTTGGAATCATTGCCTAATAATCAGATTTTCAACTATAGAATATCCAACAAATGGGAGTGGCTGTGTATTTTTATTTCGCTTACTAAAACACTATCAAATCCTGGAGAAGACAGTAATGAATATCTGTGATTATCATATGCTGAATTTGACTGTGAATACAGAATATTTTGTGAGTCAGTCTAAGTGTGCATTAAATACTTCATAACACAAAAGAAAAATTGGTTAAATTCTTGCTTAAATTAAATAAGACATTCCTTACCAGAGTTATGTATATGATATGCATTTAAGATTGTGTGAAGGAGACAGTAAATGTCATTTTGACAGAGACCTCGCTTAGCTTTTACCCTTATGTTTCCATTGTACAATTAACCATTTCACCCTCACCATAGAGAATACATGCAACACAAAGTATAGAATGAGTAAGTGAGAGAATGAACTAGTATTTTAATTAACCCATTTTCCCATACATCAAATGGGAAAGGGTAGTGTTTTACACGGTGTGTGATGTTCCCAAGGGACATGGTAAAGCTTTTTGAAGGCTGTAGGTAGGTATATAAATTAATACTTTGCTACCATAAAGAGGCGTATCTCTTTTCACTTAACTTGTTCCATTCTTTGTTTCTTTGCAGAGAGATTCAATGTGTATCTTATGCCTACACCAAATCTGGATATCTATGGTGAATGCACAATGCAGATCACTCATGAGAATATCTATCTCTGGGATATCCACAATGCCAAGGTCAAACTGGTGATGTGGCCTCTCAGCTCGCTGAGGAGATATGGACGGGACTCCACGTGGTTCACCTTTGAATCAGGAAGGTAAGCTCTAAGTGCCATAACCAACTGCAAGAGGTGGGTAACAAATAGACTCCTGAAAGACAAGTTCTGTTCACTAGTGCCTGGGATGATCACTGTTTTCAGAAAGGGTAGAAATCATCAAATATATAATTTCTTCTGATTTTTTTTGATAATCTGAAGAAAATGTGTTAATTCCCCAACAGGTTAATTACCCCATTCAAAACATGTCAGTCTTTTACACTTGTCTCAAACTAATTTCATAATTATTTTAACCATGCCATATCTCATAATATAATACAATGCTATATTTTTGGTGTATCCTATAATATTTTTGGTGCAATAGGATTCTCATGAAATTTAACATGTCCTGACTGGCATTATTTTTTTTGAGTTTTTTATAAGCAAAAAATTTTGAAAGGAGTTTTATATTAAATTACTTATATATTACTTTTTAGGTTTAAGATATGTTAATTCAGTATTCATTTATCCAGATTTCTATGTTAATAACATTAGTTAAGTGTAAATGTTAATTCGGGGTGACTGAAGAAATGTTGGCAAATCTGTAACACATGAAATGTATAACCCAGATTTTAAATAGAGTATGTCAAAGCAAATACACTGGTTTCTTGGTCATAGCATCTGGTTGGAATCCATAAATGTCTTAAACGAATGCCTGTCTCATAATCATTATTTATAGACACGAGTTTAGACATGAGCTTCAACCAGCTAAATGAATGTTTCTATGCAATGACCCGTTCGTGATGTTGTCACGCATCCAAAACAAGGCCTACTTAGATTTGGGGATTCTATAGAAGAGATGTTTAATGTATCAGTCTTCACACTGGGGACATGATTTATACATTCTGGAAATGAATCTGTGATATTAGAAGACAGTGATAGTGCAGTTTTGTTGTACTTGATATAGCAATTTTAATTTCATAACTTTGTTCTTACAAAACTAATAAATACTTACTCAAGGTCATGTTCTAATAATATCCATCTAGGTTAGGCCAAGGCCATATGTCTTTTAAAATTTTAAGGAAAGGAAAAAAACCCTGAGCTGAGCTGAAGCTAATTTTACCAGTCTGGATCCTTTTGCACTAGGTCATATTAAACCCTTTCTAACATTGATTACTCAAAGACCCTCCAATCTTTTTTTTTAAGATTTTATTTATTTATTCACGAGACACAGAGAGAGAGAGGCAGAGACATAGGCAGATGAGGGACTTGATCCCAGGACTCTGGGATCACAACCTGAGCCAAAGGCAGATGCTCAACCACTGAGCCACCCAGGTGCCCCCGAGTCTCCAATCTTATATTTACTCAGTGGCTCTGAGTTCACTCAGCTGTCTATTTTCAGTCTGCATAGATACTGACACCAATAATAGCAATCACATTCTAGATAACTATTAGGAAATAAAGATTCTCTTAAGAAAATGAATATTTTTAGACATATACACTATTTAAAAATTATGTGGTTATGAAAAAGGGATTATAACTTATTCCCTAACATAAGGCTTATGATACTTTTTTTTTTTTTTCTGGATGTAAAAGTTAGTGTGTGTATAGAAAAAGTTATATTTTATTTTCATTGTGTAATAATATTACCTCCAACATTCTCTCCTCTGGATTTTTCTCCTAGGTATTCCTATTTTTCTATTTTCTCAACATAATGATTTGACACTTCTATGCATGACTCAATGCTCACCATGATAAATGCGTCACCCTCTGTCATCATACAATGTTATTATGATATTATTGACTATATTCTCTGTGCTGTACTTTTCAGCCCCATGATTCATTTATTTTATTTTATTTTATAACTAGAAGTTTGTACCTGTTGATCCCCTTCACCTGTTTCTCACATCCTGTTACCCTCTCCTTTCTGGCAGCCACCACTTTGTTCTCTGTATTTATGCATGTTTGGGTTTTTTGTTTGTTTATTTGTTTTGTTTTTTATATTCCACATATAAAGAAAATGATATGGTATTTATTTTTCTCTGTCTGACTTATTTCACTTAGCATAATACCCTCTAAGCCCATCCATGTTGTGCAAATGGCAAGATTTCTTTTTTTTTTTAGGGCTGAATTCCAATGCAGGGTGTGTGTGTGTGTGTGTGTGTACCACATCTTCTGTTTCCACTCATCTATGAATGGACCTTTGGGTTGCTTCTATATCTTAGTTATTATAAGTAATGGTATATTAAATATAAGGATGCGTGCATCTTTTTGAATTAGTGTTTTCATGTTCTTTGGATAAATATCCAGTGGTGGCATTACTGGATCATATGGTATTTCCACTTTTAATTTTTGAGGAATCTCCATACTGTTACCTGTCTATTCCCTCATATCAGAAGGCATCTACTCAGGATTTTAAATAACAAAGTTTTTTCATCTTCCTTTATAGTGGTTATGTACAATTTTCACTCCCATTTGTACCTGTCCATCAGTTTTTGCCAATTTCTTGTTCCTCCAAAGTCTTTATCAGGAACATACTAGCTCTACACAGGTGTTTAAAATGACATTCTTGACCAAAACATCAAACTACCTGACATGCACCTTGGCTTATCTGACTGTCAATATTAATTGGTCTTCTATGATTTTGGTAATTTTTAATAATTTTAAGGTACATTAAAAAATAAAATATCTCAGAGTAGGTAAGGCCCATAATCCTCAAGGTTTTTCTGTTTTATTTTTGTTTTGGTATTTGTTTAGTTTTCTGGGTTTAGGAGATAATTTTTTCTACACTTTTTTTGTTTGTCAGAATAACTTCTTAAAAAATGGTTAATAATATCTAAAAATCATCTTGACACACATACTCCTACATACCCTAGGAATCAGAGAGAACTAGATTTAGATCATAGCTTTGTCACTTGTTAATAACTTAGCATGGGCCATTCAACCCCTCTGTCTTCTAGTTTTCTTTTTTTGTGTTAGAAGAATTTTAATCTCCACTTCCTACATAAATTTGGAGAGATTGAGCAAAGTTTGTGAATATAAAGCAGCATACAGCACAGTATTGTCACATAATGGGCATTTAAGAAATCATGATTATGTACTCTTCCTCAGAAATTATATAATTTGTTTATTTCCACTTTCTGAGTGAAGTTTCTACTTACCTCTAAAGAGCTCTATTAGAGAATTCTGTGAAGGTATATCCTTAGCCAAATACTGAGAGATAAGTCAAGCAAAAAGCTTGGGAGAAGCCAGTGTTCAAATGCTGGAGCAATTATTAGAAACTTGATGTCAAAGACTAAAAATCAGTGTTACCTGTCAAGAGTCATGAATTTGAGGCAAAAATGGGACCTGGTGCAGCAAGACTTTGGGGGGAAATAAGGGGAAAATACTGAATGACTGTCTTTATGCTAACTGGTGTTTGGATGTAATTTTATGGGTTACTAGGTGCCTATTTCATTGAAGAATCAGCAAACATACAAGAACTCTCTAATTTACCATGTGTAATTCATTGGAATAAGTTACACTTCAATAGTTTTGCCTGTGGGAAAATCAGAGTGTAGGGCAATGAAAATCAAACTTCCTTATCCTTAAGTATATTAGGGAAAAATCTAAAAGAATCTCAGTAAAAAGCTACAAGAACTAAGAAGTGAATTTAGAGAGGTCACAGCATATAAAGTCAATAGACAAAAATCAGTTTTATTTTATATACAAGCAATGCATAATTGAAAAGGAAAATATTTTTAATATTTCTTATAGTGTAAAAATATGAAATATATATTGTTTTAACAAAATATATGTGAGAGCTGTACACTGAAAACCACACAATATGGCTGAGAGAAATTAAAGAACACCAAAATAAATGGAGCTATATATACCATGTTTGGGAAATGAAACACGCTATATTCATAACAGTCCTCTTGGAATCAATGTATAGATTCATTGTAATCTCAATAACAATCCCAAATGACTTACCTAAATTAAAGGACTAGTTGATTTTAAAATGTATTTGGAATTGCAAAAGACCTAGAGTATCTAAAACAATTTGGAAAAAACATTTTTGATGGACTTCCACTACCTGATTTTAATACTTGCTATAAAGCTATAATAATCAAGACAGTGTGGTATTGACATAAGGATAGACCTAACAATCATTGGAAAACAATGAAAAGTTCAAAATAGACACCTACTTATATGACCAATTTATTTATTTATTAATATACTATGATAATTCAATGTGGAAAAGAAAAAAAAAATGGTGCTGGAATGACTGGATACCCATTAAAGAGAAAAACAAACAGCTCTTACCTCAGGGCCCTGGACTCAATTGTGCCCAGTTCCTCTCCAGCAGTATTCATATGTTGAAGTCTTAATCCCAAGTGTGAAGGTATTTGGAGGTGGGGCCTTGGGGCCTTTGGAAGACAATTCAGTTTAAAGGAGATCATGAGGGTGGGGCCATCATGGGAGGATTAAAGTCTTAATAAGAATAAACAGCAGAAAGCTGATCTCTCTCTTGCCATGTGAGGAAAAGGTGGCCATCTACACGACACAGAGTCCTCACCAGACATTGATCATGCTGGAATCTTGATCTTAGACAGCCTCCAGAACTATGAGAAAATAAATTTCAGCTCCTTAAACCCCTTGTCCATGGTATTTTTTATGGCAGCTCAAGCTAATATACTTCACCATACCCTCCCGCAAAAAAAAAAAAAAAAAAAAAAAAAAAAATCTCCAAATGGATATAAACTTAAATGTAAAAGCTAAAATTATAAAATTTATAGAAGAAAACATTAAAAAAAACTCTAACCTTGAAATAGGCAGATGTTTCTTAAATACTAGACTAAAAGCACAATCCAAAGAAAAAAATATTGATAATTTGGGTTTCATCAACATTAATAACATCTGCTCTTCAAAAGACATTCTACAGAAAATGAAGGGGGAAACAAAGAAAAGAAAAAGTCAAGCCATAGACCAGGAAAAAAATTCACAAATCCGTATCTGATGAAGAATTTATATTAATAATTCTTAAAGAACTCTTACAGCCCAAAATAAGACAAATGATCCTTTAATAAAATAATAAAAAAAAATGTGGACAGGTTATAAAGGAAGATACGCTCATAGACAATACAAACAAGAAAAGATGCTTATTATCATCATTAGTCTTGAGGAAATATAGATTGGAAAGGGTGTGCCTGGGTGGCTCAGTTGGTTAAGTGGTTAAGCATCTGCCTTAGTCTCAGGTCATGATCCCAGGGTCCTGGGATGGAGCCCCAAATCAGGCTCCCTATTCAGTGGGGAGTCTGCTTCTCCCTCTCTGTCCTCCCCGCCCCATCCACCCACCACCCCCCCCCCACCCCGCTGCTTGTGTGCACTATCTCAAATAAATAAATAAAATCTTAAACACACACACAACACACACACACACACACACACACAGAGATATCAGTTTATTCTCTCCCCTCTATCAAAAGACAAACAAAACACTGACCCTGTCAGGTGAGAAGGAATCACTCTTACTCTGTCTCATTGCTAATGTGACTGGAAAAAAGAACACCACTTACAGTAATAGTTTGGCATTTTTGTGTGTGTGCCACATGACAGAGCAATTTTACTCCTAGATATTTACCTACCAACTGTCCCCCAAACAATATACAAATACTTGCGTTGGGAGGGTCAGAGCAGCTTTATTCATAACAAACACTGGAAAAATCAGGGGCACTTGGGTGGCTCCATTGGTTAAGCATCTGCCTTTGGCTGAGTCATGATCCCAGGGTTCTGGGAGTTGGGCTCCCTGCTCAGTGGGGAGTCTGCTTCTCCCTCTACCCCTCACCCCTCTCATGCTCTCTCTCTCTCTCTAATAAATAATAAAATCTTTTTTTAAAAAAAGGGGGAAAAATTGGAAAATGGCCATCAATCCGTAAATGGAAAGACAAATTATAATGTAGTTATACAATGAATACTACCTACTGGTGACTCACAACATAGGTAAACCTCAAAAAAATTATTCTAAGCGGTATGTATGATTTCATTTGCAGAAAATCCTATGATGAACAAAACATAATTTTTAGTGACAGCAAGCCAATCAGTGGTTGCCTGGGGTTGAGGTTGGGATTGGAAAGAATGGACTGTAAAGGGACAGTAAGGAAGTTTGGAGAATGAAGAAAAATGTTGGGTATTCTGATGTTCATCAAAAAAACATGGAACTGCTTACCAAATGTTAGTAATATTATATGCAAATTATACTCCAGTGTTTTCAATGTGAAAAAAAATTGTGGGGAAAAAATAGAACATTAATAGGTCTTCTGTTTTATATGCTTTCATACCATTTGGATGTTTGGCAATGACCATTGTTACTTTTATAATAAAAATACTTCTTCTGGAAGGAATGGAGCCAAGGAAGGAGAGAGAGCCTCAAGCATTGTCTGGACAGGGACTCTTGAAACTGTGAGATATAACTAGGCTTTTTTTTTTTTTTGCTTTTTTTTTTTTTTTAAGATTTTCTTTGTTTATTCATGAAAGACACAGAGAGAGAGGCAGAGACACAGGCAGAGGGAGAAGCAGGCTCCCTGTGGGGAGCCCAATGCAGAACTCAATCCCTGGACCCAGGATCACACCCTGGGCCAAAGGCAGACAGACGCTCAACCACTGAGCCACCGGGGCACCCCTACAACTAGACTTTTGTTGTAGAGATACTACAAGGTCAAAAATCTGTTTTGGTAACCTGGCCAGGTGTTATACTTTCTATATTCTCTATGTAAATCTCTATTTTTAACCCTTAGTATTGAGAATTTGTTTGGATACCTATCTTGTCTGATTAAAAAGTCAATACAAGCTTTTGAAAGAGATGTTGGAAAGAAAAGCTTAAAATCACTCATAATTTCTTCATTTTAAGATTACTGCTTTTAATATTCTGATGGACTTCTTTCCAGTGCATTTTAAAATCAATGCAAATAAAGATATTTATCCTTTGTTTTCACTTATTATACTGAGAAGTAATCTCTGAGTCCTTTAAAATCAAGATTCTAATGGCTGTATGGCATCTGAACATATGGCTTTGCCATCATTAATTTAACATTAAGAAGTTTCCAAAATAAACTATTATAAATAAAACCACGCTGACCATCTGTGAAAAGTTGTGCAAATCTCTGATTATTTCCTTAGCAAAGCCTTTGTAAAGGCTTAATGGGTCAAAGGATGCGAATGTTTTCAAGATTCTTCACGATATAGCAAATTGCTTCAAGGGAAGTAATATCAATTCATACATCTTCTAATGGTACAGAAAGAGCTCTTCTTAACCCTATAACCACAAGCTTTAAGATGATGATTTAAGATGTTTCTATTTTGATCAAGGACTTTGATATCTCTTTTTTTTTCTTTTCTCTTTTTGTTTGTGTCTTTATCTTTAAAATTGGAGGTCTGTCCTTGTATATACTGTTCATTTTTATTTTTTTCCTTTTCTCAATTTGGGTGTCCTTTGCCCTTTAATAATTGGACTACTGACCATTATTCTATGCATCTATTTGGTAAATTCCAGACAATCCTGCTCTTGTTAAAGAGAGTCAAAGGCAGAAGTTTTGCCTATGCTTGATCCAAGATTAAAAAAAAAAAAAACACATTTTATTCCCTGGGTCAGGACTGGGAGTCAGGGAGAGAGGGGAGGGCACAGATGATGAAGACAACTTAAAGGACAGATTGGCAGGTGAGACCCAGCCAGTCATTCTAGTCAACCTTGAAGATCTGCATTTTCTGGGTTTTATTACATTAGCTTTTTGCAGAAAGCATATTATTTGGTAAGCAATTTTTAGCCATTTGTTTATACTACTGCATGTACTGAAAAGTAATAAATTGGATATGTCAAATACTCCTTTTGTCACTGACAGGCTTTTTTCAAATGCATTGTTAAATTCCACTATACCGACAAAACATAAAAATAAACAGTAGGAGAGGACCTAGATCATTCTTTCTGGAGGAAAATATCTCACACATCCTCATAATTATAATCATACACCATAAACTTCAGGGAGCACATGGCAGGTATGAGAAGAGAAAGAAAATAAGGACCAGGAAGCTTTCAATGGGAATTGTCCCTGGAGAAGCATGGTGTCTGGGAGATGAATTCATAGTCTCATGCCAGCTTAGAGCAATCGCTCTTTTACCATAATGATTGTAAGTTTGCATTTTTAGAGTAAAAGACAACCAATCTGCTATGCAGCTAATTTTTTTCTCAAAAAATCAGAAAAGATATCCAGACCTGCTGAGGAAGTCATAGGATTCATGATTACGTGCAATTTTATCCTGTGGAAGACAGAATTATGTTTTTAACTGCTGATGTGGTATCTTCAGTTCATACAACCTCATAAATATTGTAAGCAAACATCAGAATGGGTTCAAATGGCTGCATAACAAAATTCAAGTGAGCCCTAAATCCTTTTTTATAAAGTTATTGTTCAAAACTTAACCTCCCTATTCAGCACAATGCTTAATATAACAAAATAGGTGCTCAAAATTTGTCTTACTAACTTTGATAAAAACATCTTTATTTAGAAGCTTAGGAAGAAATCTGATTACAGATTTTAACAATTGGAAATGTAAAACAATGCTTACTACAATACCATTTCTTTGGGAAGATGGTCAATGGAAGCAGTTCCTTGTGCTATAATCAAGGATTCTGTGATGTCACAGGTAGACATAATTTATTCCTAAACCTTTTTGTTCACAAATGCAGAGAGAAATCACTCTTTGTCTAATGCATCACCAATTAGTGAAAGGGAAAAGTAGGACAGAGAGCTCTTAAAAAAACATCAAACCATGATCTAAAAAATATAGATATAAATTAAACTGTATCGAAATTTAAAACTTAGCTCCAGAAAAGACACTTTTAAGAGATAAGACAGTTCTGGAGAAAAGATTTGGAAGTCACATATTTGACACAGAACTTGTATCCAGAATTTGTAAAAAAAACTTCAAAATTTAATAAGAAACAAACCACAACTTACAATTTAAAGAACAGGCAAAAGATTTGAGCAGACATTTCATCAAAGAAGATATATGGTTGACCAATAATCACACTAAAAGATGGCAAACCTAATTAGCATTAGGGAAATACAAATTAAAACCATTATGAAATATAACTCTTGACTTATTATTATGGCTAAAATAAAAGGAAAAATCTGACAATACCAAGTACTGACAAGAATGCACAGCAGGTAGAACTCTCATATTTCTGTTAGTGGAAATGCAAAATGATATAGCCATTTAGGAAAACAAGTTGGCATATTTTTATGTAAAATTAAACATATACATCTCATATGACAAACAATCCTGCTCCGAAGTTATTTCCTCAAGAAAAATAAAAATATATGTTCATTAAAAAAAAAAAACTGCATATGAATAGCCATTTTATTCATTATTGCCCAAAAGTCAAAAACCAAATGCCCTTTACTGAATGGGTAGGCTGTGGTAAACCGATAAATAGAGTGATAAATCCACAGATACACAAAACAAGATAGGTGTATCACAAATGTATTATTCTAAGGGAAAGAAACCAGATCCAAAAGACAGCATACTCTGTTATTGTATTTATATAATATTCTAGAAAAAGCAAAACTATAGTGGTAGAAAATAGACCAGTGATTGCCAGCAGGTGGAGTGCAGAGAGGGGTTGACTTCAAAGCAACAACATAAGGGAAATTTGGGGGATGATGAAACTGTTCTTCATCTTGATTCTAGTGGTGGATCTGTACTCTATACATTTGTCAAAACCCATAGAACTCTGTAGTATAAAGAATAAATGTCACTGTATGTAAATTTTAAATTTAATTTTAAAAAAGAAGGAGTTTCTCATGTATGGTCAAATGATATTTTACAAGGGTGCCAAGACTTTTCAATAGGGAAAGGATAGTCTGTCTTCTCATAAATTGTGCTAGAAAAACTAGATATCCAAATGTGAAAAAAATAAAGTTGACCCATTACCTATCACCATATACAAAAAAATTAACTCACAATGAATCAAAGACATAAGTGTAAACCTAAAAACTTAAAACTTTTAGAAAAAAAACAGAAAAATCACAGCTTTGGATTTGGCATTGATTTCTTGGATATAACACCAAAGGCATAGGCAACAACAACAACAAAAAAGACCAATTGGACTTAATGAAAATTTAAAGCATCTGTGTATCAAAAGATAATATAAACAATAAATAGAATAAAAAGTCAACTCACAGAATGAGAGAACATAATTACAAATAATACCTCCAATAACAAATTAATATCCAAGATCTATGGGGAACTTATAAAACTCAACAACAACAAAACAAAACAATATTTTAAATGAGCAAAGGACTCCATAGTTCCCCAAAGAATATATACAGATGACCAACAACTACATGAAAAAATACTCACAATCACTAATCTTTTGGGAATTGCAAATTAAAACTGCAGTAAGATTCACAACCATCAGAAGTGTTGTAATTAAAAAAAAAAATTGGAACCCTGCGTTCTTGATGGGAATGTAAAATGGTAGAGCCACTGTGGAGAACAGTATAGAGGTTCTTCAAAATATTATAAATATGATTGCCATATGATCCAGCAATTATACTTCTGAGTATACTCAAAAGAATTGATAGTAGGGTCTTAAAGAGATATGTGTACACTCATATTCATAGTGGCATTATTCACAACAGCTAAAATGTGGAAGCAAGCACTGTCCATTGATGGATAAATGGGTTTTAAAGACATGAATAATAATTCAGCTTTTAAAAAAAGAAAATGCTGATATCTATTCCAAAATGGACGAATCTTGAGTAAATTATGCTAAGTGGAATAAGCCAATCATTAAAAGATGAATGCTAACTGATTCCATTTATATGAGATATTTAGAGTAGCCAAAATCTTAGAGAAAGAAAACAAAATGGTGGTTTCCAGGAGCTAGGTGAGAAGCAATGAGGAGTTACTGTTTCAGTAATACAGGGTTTGAAATTACAAAATGAAAAGAGTGATGAGGATGGATGGTGGTGATGGTTATACAATATTATGAATGTTTAACACCAGTAACTATATACATAAAAATGATTACAATAGCCAACACATATTGAAGAAAAAGAACAAAGTTGAAAGACTGACAGTACCCAGCTTCAAGACTTACTATAAAACTAAAATAATTAAGACAGTGTGGTCTTAATGAAAGAATACATAAATAAATCAATGGATTAGAATAGATAGCCCAGAAATAGAACCATATAAGTACAATCAACTAATCTATGACAAAGGAGCAAAGGCAAGACAATGGACAAGGAATTTACACACTCCACAAACATTAACTCAAAAATGGGTCATAGACTTAAATGTAAACTGCAAAACTGTAAAACTCCTAGGAGATAACATCAGAGAATACCTCAGTGACCTTGGGTATGGCGACGACATTTTAGTCACACCAAACACAGGATCTATGAAAGAAATAATGATAAACTGCACCTCTTTAAAATTAAAAACTTAATATTCTTCAAGAGACAATGTCAAGAGAATGAGAAGACAAGCCACCAACTGGGAGAATGCTTTTTCAAAAGATACATCTGATAAAGGATTATTATACAAAGAACTCTTAAAGGTCAACAATAAGAAAACAAAACCCAATTGAAAAATAGACCAAAAGACCTTAACAGACACTTCATTAAAGAAGATATGCAGATAAGCATATGAAAAGGTGCTCCACATTATATGTCATCTAGAACATGCAGATTAAAACAACAATTAGATATCACTATACACCTATTAAAATGGCCAAAATTCTGAACACTGACAATACCAAATGCTGACAGGATGTGGAGCAACAGGACACCTCTTTCATTGCTGGTGGGAATGCAAAATGGTACAACCACTTAGAGAACAATTTGGCAATATCTTATAAAATTAAACATACTCTTACCATCCAATCCAGTAAGCACATTCCTTGGTATCTACCCAAAAGAGATGAAAATGCTATGTCTATACACAACCTTGCACATGATATTGGTAGCAGCTTTTTTCACATAACTTCCAAAAGTTGGAAGCAACCAGGATGTCCTTCAGTAGGTGAGTGGATTAAAAAATATGTGGTATATTCAGACAGCAGACTGTTTTTCAGCACTGAAGAGAAATGAACTATCAAGCAATAAAAAGACATGGAGAGACCTTAAATGGCATAGTAGTAAGTGAAATTTCACACTGCTGACTATATGATCCCAACTGTATGGCACTGTGGAAAAGTAAAAACAAAATGACACAGTAGAAAACAGCAGTGGTTGCTAGTGGTTAGGATGATGGACAAGCTAAGCACAAAGCATTTTTAGGGTGTTAAAAATGCTCTTGGTGATACCATATTGTTGGAATCATGTTATTGTATATTTGCCCAAACCCACAGAATGTACAACACCCAGAGTGAACCCCAATGTAAAATATAGGCTTTGGGTGATTTTGATGTGTCAGTGTAGGTTCATCAATTATAACAAGTGTCCCACTCTAGTGGGAGATGTTGCTAATGGGAGAGACTGTGTGGATGCAGGAAGGATGATGGGGAATCTCTGTAGCTTCCCCTCATTTTTGCTGTGAGTCTACAATTGCTCTAAAAAATTGTCTTAATAAGAAAAATTACATTGTACACATTAAATATATACAATTTTTACTTGTCTGTTATACCTCACTAAAGCTGGGAGGAAAAAAGAAATCTAGTATCTGGAAGTGTTGAAATATATTTTTGTTCTGTATTCTATAGTAATCTAATACCTCATTGGTACCAACATCTATTGGTAATTGCTGCTGGAAACAAAATACATTCACTGCCCAAGTATTTCTTTTGACTTGCATCATGAAACCTGAGATGTATTAGTAAAGTTATATTATAATGGAAGAACATGTGTTTTGCAGCACTATTAGATTTGGGTAAAATATTGATCCTTCTATGTATTAGGCAAACTGATTTTCATCCTTGGTTTTTATACCCCTCATTTGTGACAATAAGGAAAGGCATACCTATTCTGTAGCGCTTTTTTGTATATGTAAGTGGAGCTACAATTTTAATTCTCTTTCCAGATTTTTGTTGTGGGAGGCTTAACATTTGTCTAAAAACTAGATGACTTGAGTGCACATGTATCAATCTGCTGTTTGTTTTTTTTTTTTAAAGAACAAACTATTGCAATTTCAAAAATGTGAAAAATTTAACATTCAAGTCAGTGGTAAGTTCATTCTTTTGACTAATGAAGGACTAAAATATCTTCATTTGTATAGGGTTTTGACAGGACTGTAGCTGTTTAATTGAAAAATAACCAAAAAAAATAGTAATTAAAAAAATTTTTAAAGGAGAAAAAAGAAAAACCATTTTAGCCCTTCCTTCTTCCAGTCCACCAGCCTCCCAGTGTTGTGGGGCTATGAGTGTGGTTATCACCATCATGAAAATAAATGAACACCAAATTGCAAGATTGATCTTGAGTGATGCCTTAATTCACTTTGAAAATTCCTCTTGAAGGTTTCAGAAATCGGTCAAAGTACCATGGATAAAACAGTGATATGTGCGTGCATCACTTCCAGAGGAGACCACTTTTCCAGATAGAATCGCTTTGTATGTTTATATTCAGCACATTTGTTAAAATACAATCTCTGTTTTGTAATTACACTCTGCAGCTGAAACTGCAAAATCACAGTCTGTTGTCTTAGCTTTCTTCATGGAAGAATGTTGATTTCTTCAAAGGAAGAGACCTTTTCTGATTCTCCCTATATTGCCTTGGACGGTGCTGTGAATGTAAAAATAGGTGTCTGCTGAATTTAATCATCCTTATATACGTGTTTCATCTGATAGCTTTCAAAGCCCTTATTTCAAAGTATATTATTTCATTTTATGCCCATATCAGCATAGAAGGTGGGCATAACAGAAAACATTTTTATCAAGTTTTCATGGATGAGGAAATCAAGTCTCAGAAAAGTTAATAAAGTGTAACTGAGGTCACTTGGAAAGTAAGTGGCTGGCAGATGCAGAAGTCTAGCCTGAGTTGTCTGATTCATGCTCCCATGTTTTATCACACCATGATTGCTCAGGGAACAATGATCTAGTGCTATGATCTGAATGTCTGTGTGCCCCCAAAATTCATGTGTTGAAACCTAACCTCCAAGGTGATATTAGGACGAGGGGCCATTGAGAGATGATCAGGTCAAAAGCCTAAAGGAACCCTTCATGAATGGGATTTACTGCCCTTATAAAAGAGACCCAAGACAGCTCCCATCCACCATATGAGGACACAGTGAGAAGACAGCCGTCTATGAAGCATTAAGTCTTACCAGACATCACATCTACCTGTGCCATAATCATAGACTTACAGTCACCAGTACTGTGAGGGAAAAAAAAAATTCTTTTGCTTATAAGTCACCCAGTAGATGCTGTGCTGCTACAGCAACCCAAATGGATTAAGACCCCTAGCTACTCTATTTATTTGAAGTTATTAGGCAAGTTAAAGGATTCATTTTAAGATATTTTTGGCATGGCCTAAAAATCACTCCTGGTTTTGACCTTTATCTGCCTTCCCAGCAGTCTCTGCCTACTTCCTGCTTCTTACTCTGAACTCCAGCCCCAAAAACTGGTTAATAAAGAACCTCTATGCTTTGCTCATGCCATCCATCCTCCCTGAATGCCAGCCACCTGCCAATGTTTCTTCACTGAACCTGTCCTAAGTTCCTAAAATTAGATCCCCTACCCTTTTGCTTGGATGGTACTGCCCTCCACATATTTCCTGCTCCCCTACATTTTCCAACATTCAATGCTGTCTGGGGAACCTTATGACCAGTTCCAACAAGGGGCTATGGACAGATAATATAGGCTTTACTTTTTGATGAGGGTGCTGTCTTAGTTACCCCAGAGAGTTGTTCAGAACCAAAGTGGATTAGCAGGAGTGAGAAGTTCCTGTTGCATTAAAACCACTGAGATTTTGTTTGTTATTTAAGGATAAATCTATTTGATCCTAACAGAAATGGATAGCAGGAGAAGTGCTGCAGTAATAAAAAGCCTTAAAATATGTAGCACTAAAACAGTGGTTGAACAGGGGTGGAAGGGAAATGTTATGGCCACTGGGAGAAGGATACCATGCAGGGCTAGACATTTGGTGGAATTCTTGCCTCTTGGTATAATTTGTGATAACTTGCTAGGCTGATTGCCTGTCTAATGAGCTACTAGATAAGGACAGATTTGTAAGGACAAATTCAAATAAAAAAATAAGAGACTTCATTCTCTCTGTTGAAAGTGAGGAGAAGCTTTACCTGCCTGCCTTTTTCCTAGAGTATTGACTTTAGAAAACTCATCATTGTAGGTACTTCTTTCTCTCTTTGAAATATCTATATAAATTCTGTTGAAAACTAAATAGGTCTTTTGTCAGCTTTGAAGACCCTGGAGTACCTTTCCTAAGAACTCAGAAACCGAGTCTTTGAAATATAAATACCAAAGGAGAGAGTGCCCCTAGCTCCCAGGTTGTATGAGAGGGGGTAGGGCCCTAATGTCGATGGGCACCTCATTGCAGAACTACTTTCTGTCATAAAGCTGGGAGAAGCTTGTTTTTCCTCTGGATGAAGCCAAGTAGCTGACATACCTGGTCACTCTACCAAGTGAATCTAGGATGAGCTGTGTATGACAAATGGTGCTATCGGGTCCTCTCCTTTAAAATGAGTTATTATCTTGAGAACATGTAGGTAGTGGGTTTTATCTGCTTGAATTATAAAAGCGATCAGATGTTTTTCCATCTTTAAAGGTTCTCAGCCAACTGCCTGTGATGTGCATCACATTCTGGTTTAATATGTATATAAATAAGAAGTGTTTTTCTTTCTCTACTATGCTTGTGGAGAGGATTTCTGGATTGGGAGAAGATTTTGTTTTTCATTCTCTTTCTCAACACCTAGGGGGAGAAACTGGAAAACAAAATGTTAATAGTGTTTGTTGGCTGGCGAGGTACTGTAAAGAAAGGATCTCAGGAAAAAAAAAGTTGAGAACTTGCAAGCAAAATTGAAAAAGATTTGAAAAATTCAAAACCTTGCAGAATTGGAAAAGATAATTATGGTGAGTCACCAGGGAAGAGGAGATAAAAATTAAGAAAGTCTGTTTGCGTGACAACAGCAAGTTGAGACAGCCTCAAGGAAAAGCAGATTAAGTGTGTGGTCTCCACCCCATTTGCTAAAACCTCTCAATTGACTACGGTGTGTCAGGGTAAAAAAAAACCAGCTTAAGGGGACATTGCCTAGTATAATCTTTTAATTAGAAAAAAAGAATGACCAGGGGCTCCTGGATGGCTTAGTGGTTGAGTGTCTGCCTTTGTCTCAGGTCCTGATCCCAGAGTGTTGGGATCCAGTCCTGCATCAGGTTCCCTGCATGGAGCCTGCTTCTCCCTCTGCCTGTGTCTCTGCCTGTCTCTGTCTCTCATCAGTAAATAAATAAAATCTTAAAAAAAAAAAAAAAAGAAAAGAAAAAAGAAGAGAATGGCCCAGGGCAAAGAATTAAGTATGTGTTACTCTTAACTTGATATGGTCAAGGTAGCACCTTTGTGGTTTTTTTTTTTTTTAAGATTTTATTTATTTATTCATGAGAGATATATATATAGAGAGAGAGAGGCAGAGACACAGGCAAAGGGAGAATCAGGCTCCATGCAGGGAGCCCAACGTGAGACTCAAACTCAGGACTCTGGGATCACATTCTGAGCTGAAGGCAGACATTCAACCACTAAGCCACCCAGGCGCCCCAAGGTACCACCTTTACATAGAAAGACTTTTGGGAAAGCAGAAACAAAATATTAGAGCCAATCTGAGAAGTGTGTCTCAGACAACACTCCAAGAATAGTGGATTTTGCCTTTGGTAAATGTGATCAACTAGAATTAAATATATAAGAAACCTAGGCATATTTTTGAGAGTTTTACAGGACAGAAAAAAAAAAAAAAAAAAAACCCTGAACTAAAGATATTTATGACTTTTTTTTAAAAGATTTGACAATAATCAGCTGTCTCCCATAAGCTTTGCAAGGCAGAAAGGACACTGACAAACATGCAAAGCCTCGAGGGGAACATTTCCCCAGTGTTTAATTCAGATAGGGCCAAGGAGGGTAATGGAAAAGGAGAGTTGTCCCAGGCAGAGGACAGCGCCAAGGAGAAGGAAGCATAAGCCAGTGATTCTCAAAGAGCAGAATGAGGGTCGAGGATCCCTATGAGCCCTTAGAATAAGGATCCTCCGGATCCCTGGTAAGTGGCATTTCAGAAATCCCCACCAGGTCTGCCTTGCCTCTGTCTCATCTTCTTTCTGTTTGTGGGGAGTGTTTGCAGTGGGAAGCTTCCTGGTCCTCTAGAACCACTGTTCATTGGGTCAGAGTGGGTAGAAGGAGAAAAATTCTCTTTAGGTCATTCTTTTGGAACTAAAAGTCCTACTGATGCAGCTACTGTGGCACATCGTCACCTGCGGATTCTGGATTTTGAACTAGAATCAATGGCTGAGTGGGGTGCTTTTTGGTTTGTTGGGTTTTTTTTGGTTTTGTTTCTCTTAGGGAAGGATTGAATGTGTAGGAAGAAGGGAGAAAGGGGATCTGTGCTGACCAGAAGAGATGATTGTGGCAGACAGTCGTGCTTACCAAATATCTACCTACCCTCCTCAATTTACCTGTCCCTTTGCAGTTAGGGGAGGCCATAAGAGACAGTATTCTCCACCATGGGCTGCTAATGGAAGTAGCATGAATTGCCTCTATGCCAAAGTATTTAGATGTCTTGTATTAGTCAATTAGGGCTGCAGTACCAAAATGCCATAGACTGGGTGGCTGAAACAATAGAAATTTCCTTCTCACAGTTCTAGAGGCAGAGAAACCCAAGATCAAAGTGACAGCTGATTTGGTGCTTTGTGAGGGCTCTATTCCTGGCTTGCAAGTGGCTGCCTTCTCACTGTGTCCTCACCTTGTGCAGAGGTAGGAAGAAGAAACAAGTTCTCTGGTGTTCTTATATAGGGACACAGTAATCCTATTGGATCAGAGCCCCACTCTTTTGACTTCATTTAACCTAAGTACCTCCAGAAAGGTCCTAGCTCAAATACATCCACATTAGGGGTTGAGGTTTCCACATATGAATTTATGGTGGACACATTTCAGTCCAGAGCATGACTGCTAGAGAATTTTCCTACCTTTTTAAGTACTGTGGCAACTGCAGTGGTCTACTGTTGAGATGTCTGAGCTACAGGACATAGCTTGAGTGAGAAATCTATCTGTCTTTGCTGTGTTAAGCCAATGAGACTTGAAGTTAGCATTATTATTTTTTAAAGTAAACAGCATGAATCAATCTATTTTCCTAATACAAAACCCTTCTGTGAATTCAGGACCCACTCACTAAATCTTTTATTAGAATTTCTACATTATGTTATAATCATTGGTTGATCTGTCTCTCCAAGTATCCTATGAGCTCATTAAGGCCAGAGATTATGTTTTAGCCATCGGTTTCTATATTTCTTATCAGGTATTTGAAGAATGATTGAAGGAATCCCAGGGAATAAATGAGGCATTTTTAATGTCATGAAAATATTTAAATCATAATGTTCAATTGAGTTTCAGTTACAAGGTATAGGAAATAGGGAAGGCCTCCTCCTTACAAATTTGCATCAGGGATATATGTGATACTTAAAAATCATGTATCTATCTAAATTCTTCCTATAATTCCAAAGAAGTAAAGCTAAGACAAAGCCTTTTAGGAACTTACTGCCTTTTTTTTTTTCCTGTGTCTAATTTAGTAAATCTCTTGCTACTATAACACCGGGACTCATTTTTTCCCCTAGGAGAAAGCATTAATTAAATGACTTAGGAAACTGTTCTTATCAAGAAATGGAGGCTCTGATCTTAATTTTTGCTCCATTAACTTTAAAGTTCAATACATTTTTATTGAACCCACACATACTTAGTGTGAATTGCTTTTCATTAATTGGTCTATCGGGATCCCAATGACAGTTTTGGCCTTCCTTTTAGGTTTTTTTATTCTCCTTCAGAAAGTTCCTAAACTTTAGTAATAGTCATTAAATCAAGGAATTATTGCTGGAATCAAAGGGATAAAAATCAGTGGAGAGAGATGTGAAGCTTTGGTTTGATCTCCTCAATTGGTGGCAGGTTGCCACCAGTGAGACTTGCATTTCACAGGAGACTACTTCCACCTGGATTTATTAGAAAGATTGGACAATTCACTTATTAATTATTGATCCATTCATTTCAAAAAATGCACACATTTTCACTTCTGAAGTTGAGGTATATTTTGTTACTGTTATGACATGTTACAGTGAATGAATGAGTAAGTGAATAAATGAGTGAGTGAATGAATGAATGAATTCACTTATTCCCACCAAATGATGGTAGTGATGTCATTGCCATTGCCTGCATGTGCATAGCCCTGGTGTTGGATGCCCATATTTTCTTCACTTCTACTGAAGTTATATGCATTGTTGGTGGTTCATTCCTTGAGTTTAATTGCAAATCTTCAAGGTATCAGTCAAGAAACCTTTTAGGACCATTTGAAAAAAGAACATGGGTCCTTGTGCTGTCTAAAAGCTTACTATGAACACCTTCTGGTAGATAAAGTATGTATCAACCAGCATAAAACTTGTAGAATAAAAAAAAAAAAAAAAAACTTGTAGAATAGGTGTCAGTGGTTTAGAAGAAAATCTTCAAGTCAAAAACAGTATACCCTTCATTGAAGAAATGTTTAATCACTACCACTCTTGGTGGCAAATTAAATTATCTTTTATGAAAAAAGAAAAACAAAGACCATTGATAATTGTAGGTTGATTCATAACTGTTCAACTCAGTATGTATAAAAGTTTTAGCAATCCCTTAGCTAACATTTTACTTATATTTTCTTTTTATGCATGTGTTAAGAGTAATGTATGATAATCCATCACAAGTGAGCCCAGGTCTTTCAACACATACAAAAAAACTTAAGTGACAGAAAATCCTTTATATGAGATTATAATTGGCATATTTTCCCCATAGTGATAAATAAAATGAGGAAGGGTCTTATAATCTTTAGTGTTCTATGTTTGACAGAATATGGTTATTACTGAGCCCACATTATATGCCAGGCATTGTTCAAGGTGCTTGGGATAACTCAGGAAGCAAAGGTCCCTGCCTTCATGATGTTTATAGGTTATTTAGGCAGGACAGTAACATTATAAACAAATTAGTATAAACTTATTGAGAAGTTTTATGCAGGAAAAAAACATGGTAAAGGGAGAGGCATGTTGTGAATGGGTGCTGTTTGATAAAGTGGTCAAACAAGGTCTCTCATATAAGGTGATATTCCAGGAAATAGCCAAAAGAAGTGAGTAAGAAGCTTTGTAGGTAGTTATTTGAGAAATAAGATTCTTGGCTAAGGGTCTTAAAGTTTGGCTAGGGACAATATTATACTTGCATGTTTAAGGGGCAGTAAGTGTCACCAGAGCAGAGTGAGGGAGTTTAGGAGATGATATCAAACAAATACTATGGGCCAGGCTACATATCACTATCTCTTACTACCTTTTGGATTATATTAAGGACTTTGGGTTTTACTTTGAATGGAATGGGAAGCACTGAGGTACTTAGGTCAAGCATGATACAGTCTCACCTATATTATGAAAGAGATTGCTCCCAAAGTTGATTGGAGACTAGACCAGGGAGGTAAGGGTGGAAGCAAGGAGAACTATTAGGGTTCTATAACACAAATCCAGGCAAAAGATGATAGCCCAGAGGTTTAGCAAGGGAGAAGAGGGGAAGCTGCCATATTTAAAGTTAGAGTCTCAATAGATGTGAAAAATGAGAAAAATATATTTATATTAATCATATATGACTTGAAGAATTAGTCTAAGCAATGAAAAAAATAACAAATTGCTACTTATCATAACACAGAAAAAAATATTGGGGGGTGAAAGATTGGGTTGAAAATCAGGAGTTTGTTTTCTGGCATGGAAAGTTTGAGATACCATATGACATCCAAGTGGAATTTCAGAAGGTGGCTGCATATATATTTCTGGATGTGGGGATAGAGTCCTAGATCAAAGATAAAAATTTGGGAGTCACCAGCATCATGTACCCAGGTGCCACACTTAGGGAGCACATACAGATAAAGAAGAGAACATACAAATATCCATTACTTACTCCTGGAGCAAAAGTTCTTCAAGAAGTAGATGATATTAACCATGTGTTTTTTTTTTTTAATTTTTATTTATTTATGATAGTCACAGAGAGAGAGAGAGAGAGAGAGGCAGAGACATAGGCAGAGGGAGAAGCAGGCTCCATGCACCGGGAGCCTGGTGTGGGATTCGATCCTGGGTCTCCAGGATCGCGCCCTGGGCCAAAGGCAGGCACCAAACCGCTGTGCCGCCCAGGGATCCCCGATATTAACTATGTTAAATGCTGCAAGAGAATGAGTAAAATGAAGCTTGAGAAGTAACATGTTGTTTTTGCAAATCAGAAGTCACTGATGGCCTTCGAAATAGCTGTTTCCATGGAGGAGTGAGGACAAAAGATTGGAATAGGTTCAAGAGAGACCAGGAGGAGAGAAATTGGAGTCAGCAAGGACAGGTGACTCAAGATGTTTTGCTCTGAAGATAAGAGAGTACTAGTAGGTAGAGAGAATGTGTGGTTAATCTTTTTCAAAGATGCAATATATTAAAAGCATTTGCATGCTGGTGAGAATCATACTATATGGAGAAAAGAACAATAAGGCAAAAGGATGAGAGAAATGTCTCTAAATTAGTATCTTTTGAGTTCATGAGAAGAAATGGTATCTATCGAACAAGTCAGGAGGCCACAGGGGAAAGGAAAAAGAAAGTGTAATAGAGGTATAATTGGAGGCATAAAAGGAGGCAGGCAATGGGGGGGTCATGATAGAGGCATGTGGAAGCTGTCTCCTGATAGTTTCCTTTTTCTTGGTGACATAGGAAGTAGGGTAACTGACCATGAGGCTAGAGAAGAGAGATATTCAAGATTTGATACAAGAGAAGGCATGATGTGGTTGGTTAAGAGATTGAGTAGATCCACCAAGGAAATGGAGTAAGAAGGCCAGTTAGCACCAAAACAGAGTTCTTGGAGCCACCAGGAGACTGTGGGGTCTTACTTGTTTTCCTCTGGTCTTGGGTTCAAACTGGCCTTTGCTTCTGCCCTCTGGGTCTGCTGTTATGAATATAGGCCGGGTTCAGGAACCCCTGCTTCAGGCATCCAGGCAGTGCTCAGGCTCATATCTAGGCACACTTCCATCAGTCTTCCCATTGCACACCCAGTGCTGTTTGTGTGGATTGTATGGGGTCTCCCGGCAGACTGCAGCCCCCCTCCTGTGTGCTCCCATTAATAGCATTCTCAGGGGCCCCCAAATATCTGAACATCTCTAAAGTGCCTCCTGCCCAAACACATCGTTGTCCCAGTCATTGTATGCTTGCTTGGTCCTCTCACCTTCACATCTGTCCAGGCCCCCTCATCTCCCTGGAATCCTCTCCCCTTACCCCAGTACTAGGACCACACACCTGCAGTGGTCCTTGAAGGTGTTCCCTGGAAAGGCTCTGTGCCAGAGCCCCACACATGCTGATCACCAAGCCCTGTCACCTATACTCCACACCATTTGCCAGTCCTCAGGAAGAGACATTTTTGCAGCAAAGCCCTGGTGTCTGCTCTCACCAGCTGGGAACTGGGTGAAAGGACATGTGAGGGTAGGAGGGCCAAGATGGGGGAACCCTGACTGTGGCAGGTGGAACTTGGGTTGTGAAATCCCCTTTGTGCCCAGACAAGGCAGAAAATAAAGAGTCTCTTAATCACACTATTTCTGCTCTAATGAGACAGTGTAGATAATACCAACAATTATGCCACTTTATGAAGCAGAGAAGTGAGAACAAAAACATCAGATATTATTTTCAACTGTCACATACTTCCTTCCCTTAGTAGGAACAAAGGGCCTCAGTTCAGGATCATCTTACAACAAAATCTGAAAATGAAGCAGCATAATAAGTCACAGGAAACATTAAAAAGATGAAGAAATGGTATTATTTTCATTTCTTTTTTTTTTTGTCTATAGACTTAAAAAACACATGTATTAGTCTATGAATACAATCAAAACATAATTCTGTTTCCTTAAGTGAGGGTGAACTTGGCAGAAATGAAACATGTTCCTAGTGTCATCCTTTCATAATTACATTCCACACTGTGTGAGATTGTGCCTACGCAGAACAGAATGTTACCAGAAGCTCCCTTCCCCGCCCTCCCTGCCCCTGCCCCTTCCTCCCCACCCCTTCCCCATTCTTCTGCTCTACTCCCCTCACTTCCCTCCTCCCCACACCCCCACTCCTTTCCTCCCCCCTCCTCTTCCCCATTCCTCTACTTTCCTCTCTTCATTTCCTCCTCCCCACTCTCTCCCTCCCCTCTACTTCCACTCCTCTTTTTTCCTTCTTTTTAATAGATGATATCTACTTGGGGATCTGTCTTGCCTTTCTTGTTTCCTTCCACCAGGCAAAGCTTCATCCAGTCCCTCTAAAACGTCAAACTTTCTGAAAGCTTTCTTTCTAAAACTTCTTAAAATTTCATGTAAAGTGATGTCCCTAAATATCCAGTCTCTTAGAACCCTGAGGCAGAAAAATTTATAACATCTATTTAAGTATGAAGCCACAGGGCCCTACATTTACATTTAAGAAAAAAGAATCTCAGGGAAAAGAAGTCACTTTTCTTTTTTTTCCCAATTATTTTATATTGTGGTACAGAACACATTACATAAAATTTACTATCTTAACCATTTTTTTAAAAGATATTAATTTGGGGAGAAATTTTAGGTTCTTAGAAAACCAGAGATTTCCCATGTATGCTCTTCCTCCACAGGTGTACAGCCTCCTCTATTAGTGCAGCCAGCACCAGAGCGGTGGGACATTTGTCACAACTGATGCATCTACAGTGACACCACATAATCACCCAAAGTCCATAGTTCACGCCAATGTTCATGCTTACTATTGTACATTCTGTGGGTTCAAATAGATAATGACATGTACCCATCATTATAGGGTATGTTTATCACCAGATACCAGAGTATGTTTATCACCCCAGAAATGCTCTGTGCTCAGCTTATGCATCTTTTTCAATACCCAGCCCCTAGCAACCATTGATCTCTGTACTGTCTCCACAATTGTACCTTTTCCAGAATATCATATAATTGGAAATATACAGTATGGAGCCTTTTCAGATTGGCTTCTTTCACTTGGTAATATACAATTAAGGTTCCTTCATGTATTTTCATGGCTTGATAGTTCATTTCTTTTTAGTGCTGAATAATGATGCATTGTCTGGATGTACCAGTTTACCTCTTCACTTACTGAGAACATCTTGATTGATTCCCAGTTTGAGCAATTATGAATAAATCAGCCATAAATATCCTTCTGCAGATTTTTTCATGAACGTAAGTTTTCACCTCCTTTGGTTAAATACCAAGGAGCATAATCACTAGGTCATACTGTAAAAGCATATTGAATTTTGTAGGACACTGCAAAACTGTCTTCCCAAATGGCTGTGCCATTCTTCATTTAGTTTTGCTGCTTAATTTAAAAATGTATTGAGGGGATCCCTCGGCGGTTTAGCACCTGCCTTTGGTTCAGGGTGTGATCCTGGAGTCCTGGGATCGAGTCCCGTGTCAGGCTCCCTGCATGGACCCTGCTTCTCCCTCTGCCTGTGTCTCTGCCCACCCCCCATGTCTTTCATGAATAAATAAAGTTTAAAAAAACAAATAAAAAATAAAAATGTATTGAGCTCAATTTTATAGTTTACTAACATAACACTACCAGTATGTGATAGTATAATATGAATAGTATTAACATTGAACTAAAGGTTATATATTTTATTAAATATTTGTATTCTACCAAAGTCTTTGGGCATGCCAATTATTTCTCCACAAACCAGGACACGTGAAGTGTGAAGTATAGCACCATATTTTTGTGATTCAATTACACACATTGAAGAGACACTAAGAAATACTGCTTTCAAAAGACACCTGATTCACCTTGAAATTGAAACTATAATTTAGAAATATAGAAACACTTTGCCTGCCAGGTTACATACAGTGAAATGTGTCAGTCAGTCTTTCACAAGCAATTACTGACTCTATTTGACAGATATCTGGTATACCCAGCTCACACAATCTAGCATGATTCATCTGGTTTTGGGAGAAGCGTGACAAAGAAATAAAAAACCATTCACTATGACTATAATATAAGAAGATTAAAATTCATAAATAGTTTTGCCGAGTCAAGAAAGAAAAGCATGCAAGCAACTAAGAAGCCAGAAGTTGTTTCTTTCTTTCATCATTATAACACATTAAAAACATTAGAAAACTAATGAAGGTAGCATAAAACTACAGAAGATAGTGTTCAGGGAATTGGAATAAAAGGGGTGTGAACTGAAACTTTGTTCCTATCACATACTAGGTTTGTAACTCAAGGGCATGTTACTGTTTTATTCTTGAATTCCTATAAGTGTGAGACAGAAGGTATAATATTTAATTTTGTGTCATTGTGATAATTAAAAACTCCAGATGTATGATAAGGTATTTTCATAATTAGTAGCCAGTAATAGACCTTGTACGAATGTTTTTTTTTATTCTCTACATTTTTTGCCATATTTTTATTTCTGTTTTACTTCTAACTAAAAAAGTTTGGAGGCACAATTTCTTCTGTTTATTTTATGTATTTTCTAAAACTTCACAACTAATGAAGACCATTCTTTTGGCACAAGTATATTCACCTCCAGGCGGGTTTTATGAGACAGAATGAGCTATGGCTTCAGGACCTCTCAGAAGAGAGTATACACAGCATATGTTCATATATGTAATTAACATTTTTGTCACTTTGCGCATGTAAAATTTTTTCTGTTCTTATTAAAGGGCTCTCCAAAATTATATAAACTTTGGACCCCATGAAAACCTGGATTTGTACATATTTAACATATCTGTTGAATTACTCCCCCAATAGTGGTGCTGGATTTGTATAAATAGATTTACCTTTTTCAGACCCCGACCCTTCCAAGTAGAATCAATAAAAGTCACCCCCAAGATGGTGGCCTGCATTAGTGTCATGGTCCCTACCTGCCATGAAATGTTGCTGTGTGGATCACATAGGAATTACATCGCTGATCTTGGCCCTAAACTTTATCAGTACTCCAAGCAAAGCAACAAAAATAATTTGTAGACTCAACAATGTATCCCAAATGGAAAAAGGAGTTAAAGTAGCTGGTCTATGATCCATGTCTTTCTTGAGTAACACAAGGGGAACAGAAGGAAGTGATCTAGTCTAATCTTGCAAATATGTTGAATGACCTCTTTGTAACAGACTAATTATATTGCTGGTAAGAGATTCCATCTAATCAATTATGTGATCCTACTTTAAGATTGCCATTGATAAACAAACCTACAACCTATGGATTTAGTAAACAGAGCTCCCTAGAGAATTCCACTTTAGAAACTAAGTATTTGAGATATAAAGATCTTTCTGAACTCAATACTCTCTGCTTGGTGTGTTTGCCGCATTCTTCACTCAGAGACCTGGGGCAAATGGTGCACCAGAGGAAGATTCTGAGGAGCTGCCCGGATGTCTCAGACTTCTTCCTGCTTTGTGTGTGTTTCATGATTGTGATATAATCCGATACCTAGCAAAATCTCTTGACAACCTCACCCTTTGGGTTGCCTCACCCCCAATAGGCTCAAAATGTTTCATAGTAACTAAGTAAAAGAAATTTAGAACAGAGGTTATGGTTTATTAATGTTTCTCATAAATGCATAATTCCTAAATATAAAATTTTTTAGCCATACATATGGGTCAGATGAAAAATAATAAATAAAATAGATGTTTCAAAAAATGTTTATTAACAGCAATATACCACTTAGTTGGATAAAAAGAGCTGAGAAGGAGATTTTGCAGCACCATTCATCCTGGTCATTAAATATTTAGGAATATTTTTATGTGATAAATATTTTATGTATGCAGTGACATTCCCCAAAATGTGATAAGTGTATTTGTCAATATAAAAAGAACTTAGGTAAGTTGAATTACGCTTTCGTTGGCTTACAGAATAACTCCAAGAGTACATGAATCAAGAAGGATTTAATATGAATAATATATGTGTGCATTAATCAGATCATGCCACACAAATTCATCTTGTATATTTATTTTTATTTGTTATTTTTGTTGTAATAAATGTAATTTGAGAGAAACGAGTTATTTCCTAGGGAAAGGCACTAGAATAAAAAAGCTTTTTTATCTGACCAAATTTGGCATTATGACTTATATATTTCTCATATTAGGGTCATGTAATGAAGTGGTTTGGACTAGAATATGAAATCACAGGCAATCAATTCTGTGTTAAAATTCTGTTGAGCAAGATAATTATAATTACCTCTTTTGAGTACTCATTTCCTTATTGGAAAACTGGAAATTAATGTTGCCCAGTCCATTGGGTTGTTTTTGGAATTAAATGAGATGATGCATATATGAAGGCATTATCACAGTACCTGAAATGAAGGGAGCACATGCTGGATAGGAGCCATGGTTATTCATTGGACTCAATTAGGTTGGTTTTTTAGTGTGGGTTTTTTTTTTGTTTTTGTTTTAATTTAAGACAGTATCTGAACTTGAATTTTCTATTTTAAAAGAGAAATGAGAAATCAGATCCCAGGGTGCTGCTATACAAGGCAGCACAGGGTCTGACACCTTTTCAAACTGCAGGCATCAGATCCCTCTCTCTCACGCTCTGTTTCCTGTGGGAGAATTGTCCATCGGGTGCCTGGTCAACCTCAGGCCTGATAGGGCTGGGAAACACAACTTTGATATTTGGCTTTGCAGATCAATGAATTCTTCCAGACTTACAGTCTTTGAAATACAGGACTTTCTCTACAGTTACATTTGAAAGACGCATGCTCCAATGCTCTATAAAGGGATTGTATTTGAAACAAGTCAAATCAATGTTTGAATCGGTCATGTAGGCATTGAAATCCCCCATTGACTTTCCTCTATTTGCTTTTCCGTTCCCACTCTGAACCCATTCTACTTGTGCACAGTGATTTTTGAGGCTACTAGATTTGCATTCATTGTATTACTTTTGGGACAATTGGCAGCAACTAGTTCATTCAGCGGAGAGCCAGAAAACAAAAACATCAGTAATTCTGCTGGAATTAACTAATTTATTTGTAAATATAAAGTCTAATCAAGAGAAAGAGGAATGCTTCAGCAACATCATGTTAGCTGCCGAATCCCATTTCTATTCAACCATTTCTATTCAAATGATCCATTTCTGTTCCCTCCAACCTTGCTGAGCCAGCTGAAAACTGGATTTCTCTCTTCTAGGGAGGTCAGAGTTTAACCCAGAACCCTCCTACCCCCACCCGGGCAAAACTGTGCCTCCTGGAGGAAGGACTTTCCTACCTAGCCGATCATTGAGGGAATTTGTTGTTTGAAGTCCATTTTTAAGCCATATCACTTGTAAAGCTCCACCTTGAGGAGTTAACTAGAAAATTTTAGCTGAGAATGGCACCATATGATAAGCACTATGGAGCCAATAATTTGAAAATAACATTAATTATAACTATAAATGACAAATGTAAGTGTTTCGCCATTGAAGTTTTCACTCGGTGTCTCTACATCCTCTTCACTATGCAAATAGAACCTTAACCCCAAGGAGCTGGGGTTTATTTTGTTTAGTGTCTTTATTTGTTCTGCTGACTCTACTGTGTCCATGCTGTTCTTTCCTTGTACTCGTTCACCTTAGAATGTCCCTACGTTGTCTCATGACCCTTAAAGAAAATTTTCAGATTGTGCCTTCAGTGGCTCAAAGTTGCTCTCTATCACAGACCCTGAAAAATTGACAAAAATGGGTCTCCCTGGTTACTTATAATTCCTGCCCTAGAGTGGTGTTTGGAATTTTGCTCCTTTTCCAAGAATAATCTGTGAATTATTTCTAGTTTCCAAATGTATACCAAGTGAGCAAAACCATCAACCTCACCGCCAGCCCCTGAAAAACACTATTCTTATTTCTATCCCTATAGTTTTTACTTTTCTCCAAAATGTCATTTAAATGCATGTCTGGCTACTTTTACTTAGCATAGTGTCTTTTAGATTCTTCTGTGGTGTTTCATATTCAGGAGTTCATTCCTTTTTATTGCAGTGTGAATATACTAGAACTCCTTCATCCATTCCCCAGTTGAGAATTTTAAACATACTTTAGTTTCTTGCTTCACATAAACTTGTGAGTTCTGGTTTTCAGGAAGAATTCTCTCTTATTCTTTCTGCACCACAGGCATTTTCTTCCAAGAATTTCTGAAATCCAGTGTGGATATATTTCTGAATTTTAATCCCTACACAATGTAATATTGCATGACAAAAAAGCTTTTGCCATACAAAAATGAACATGTAGAAGTATTCATCAAGCCCCATTTAAAATATATTTCTCTGTGAATAAAACATAAGCTTTGAGAAATAAAAAATGTATGTTATCAGAGCAATAGAAAAAGTGGGAAGTATATTTCCTGTTGTACCTAATCAATGCTTATAAACAAGAAAGTGTACATAGTAATTGTTTTGATAGGTTTTATTATTATTAGGCATGGTAAATCTCACAGATCAGGGGATGATTGCCATTGAAAAGAAAGTTTGTCACTCACAGTTCCCAGGAGGAGAAGGCATGTCATGGCACGGAGGCCACATAGCCAAGCCCAGGGTTGATCAGTAGGCAGAGGGAGGCAGGGACCTGCAGCCAAGCACCTTTGTGGAATGAATAATACTGAGTAAGCAGGACAAGGAGTGGCTAGTTTGAATAATTTTAGTAGGCTGTGAGACATAGGGTCTACCCTCAGTGTCTAGAACCAGGCCCTGGAATGATTAGTATAGTAGTCCAAAGTATGAGAGCCCAGTAAAGGACGTGGTTGGAGATGTGAGCTCTGATTGGCTGGTTTGCATTTGAAAAGCATGCTTGCAGGTGAGTTACTTATTATCTCTAGGAAGTGGCTAACTGGGTTCAGCAAGGCACTAGCTGTCAAAGAGACAGACACAGAAAATTAAAGACACAGTCTATACTGTCATATGTTTCCTAAGTATATATTTTTAAGAAATATAATTTTCAGTGCTCTTTAAAATCAGTAGGAAGTTGCCTTGTCTAACCTAATGTAGCAGAATTCCATGGGACGACAGCTGATAGGAATAAGGGCAGAGGAATCTGTGGTGTCCACACTGATTCTTAAAGACGCTGAAGAGTAGTGTGCTTCTGTGCATTTGAAGTAGTTTGGGGGTGGGTGGAAGGAAAGAGTTGGAGTAAGAGTACACGGCGGCTGATTGAAAGCTGAGAGAAACAGGCAATTTCCATACAGCAAGAAGCACTGAGTAGTTTAATCCTCTATTCAGAAAGCAGAAACTCTTATGTGAGTTGCAAGTAACAATGGAGCACATTTTATCAAAAAAATAACCCTGAGACAGGGTTTGGAAATAACAAGGTAGTAAAATTGTTAGAAAAATTGTTTCTCTACAATTGTGACGAGGCCCCTATTTAGTTTTAAAAAGGAGGCATATTTTATGCCAGGCCATCAAGAGTGAGTAATCAATTTCTATTGTGTTAATAGCTTTACCTCCCATAAATAGAGGAGAACTTGCCTGGTGTTTTTGTGCTGGTCATGAATTCTACCGCTCAAATAAGCCCAGTAGTACTCACTGTGAACGCTTACGTCATCTCCAATATTCTGGTCCTCTATTTGCCCCTCCTTGTTTAGTGTGACCTGAGACAGCTTTGATCTGAGTGAATATGGAAGAGAACCAAGATGACCACCCAAACTGATACATGAATATCAATTTTTAGCCTCTGACAAAAAAAAAAAAAAAGAAGAAAAAGAACACTGGAGACTGCTCAAAATCTAAATAGCTAAGACATTGGAAGTACACAGTAATGGTTTAATATATTCTAGGTCTTAATAATTCTATAATCTTAGAAGAGGAAAGACTATAATTAAGTTGTTGAAAGCAAAATGTAATCAACACCTAAAGGCCTAGGCCCAATGCCCTTAATGCGTGGTTAGGTTAGCATTAATTCTCCCCAACAACAAGCATGGAACCATGATTTAGGAGGCACAAGACTTATACTGATGGTCTTTGTATATTTTTAAACCTGATTTACATGATTAAGCATAATAATAGCTATTGGCTCCCCAAGATGATAGAGTGTTATGATTATACTTTTGAGCGATCTCTCTCTCTGTCTCTGTCTCTCTCCCTCTCTGTCTCTGTCTCTCTGTCTCTTTGTCTCTCTCTTTGTCTCTCTCTCTCTCTCTCTCTCTCTCTCTCTATATATATATATATATAGTATTTGTTTTTGTTTGTAAAGCTGTGGCAGGGACCACACCTTATACAGGTAATTCCTTTGATAGCAAACCTAATTTTGTGGCCCTAGCTTTGCTTGGCAATTTCTAGCACTGTCCTAGTGCAACATACTACTTCTATTATAGCACTTAATAATATTTCAGATTATTTTTATAGTTTCTTATTTGCTGCCTCTCATACTGATGAAGCTCTAGAATGCTGATACTACAATTTGTCTCTGTGTCTTCAGTGCATTATATATATAAATTGATTTTAGAATTAATGGACTTTTAAAGTACAATGATTTTTTAATTGCAAAGAACTAAGCCTTAATGTATATTACATTTAATTCTCAAAAGATTTAAGTAACTATTTTTATTTTAGGCTCAAGTTCTAATGCTATAATTCATTAAGATGTCCTTCATCTACTGAGTCATTCTGTCAACAATTCTAATTCAAAGCACAGAATTTACGAAGGTAGGATCTTGGAGAAGACAAACATAAATCATCTCAGGAAGAAGATAACATGCATTTTAGGCTCAAATTATTTGAATAAAATGTCTATAGCACAATAAAAAATAAAAAGAACAAGACTGAGAGGAGATAATAACTAGAGATGAAGAAAAACTCGAAGAGACAATGGGCAATAATAACTAACTCAAAGAGACCTCAAATCCTGGAGTCTCTTACCCTAGACAAACTTCAATATGCAGACACTAACAGTGCTTAAAAAAATAAATGACAAGGTTGAGAATTTAATCAGAAAAGTGGAAGTTGTTTTAAAAGTGAACAAATAAGAATTTCAAATCTAATAAACACCAAGTTCCAGTTACTCTCCTTCTATCTGAAACAGCAGGGTAAAACAACAAAAATCACTGTTATTATCATCATTAGTATTAATAATATTATTGTCATCATCACTACATCTCACAATTCTGTGTTGACTGGGTTCAGCTAAGTAGTTCTTGCTCGTTCAACTCTCTCAAATCTTTGCAATCTGATGGACGTCAGGGGTGGAGCCATCTCAGAGGCTTCTTTAGAAGTTGATGTCATTTGGATCTTGATCTTCCCTGGAAAATAAGCTGGTATACTGACAAGTAGCCTTCTCGGTGTGACCTGTGCTTCCTCAAAGCATGATGCCTAAACTCCAAGAGCAAGCATCTCAAAAAAGAGGGAATCAGTTAAAAGCTGGCTTGTATGACCTACAATGAGAGGCCATAGCGTGTTACTTTTGGTAGAAGCAGTGTCAAAAAAATTGCAGGTCCATATAACATACAACAAACATTATGGACTAATTAATTGTATGTAACTGCAGATTAGACATTTTTTATATTAGTAATTAATAGGGGGAAGATCAAAAGAAGATATTCAGAAAATTTTTAAAAAGCACAAACAGACAAAAGGCTGGAAGAGAATATAAGAAACATAAAGGATTCTTATGTTTTATTGGAATCCTAGAAGAAGAGAAAAGAGAAAAGTGGACAAAGGCAAAACTTCAAGATATTCCCTGAGGATTTTCAAAAATAACAAAAAACATCATGACATACAGTCAGGAACTTCTACTAAACCTAAGGATGATAAGTAAATAGAAAGATGCTCTGGAAAGAAACAGGCTATTTTCAGAAGATACAGTGTAACTTATAGCTAATATTTCAGTAGAAATTATGATAGAAAAAATGGAATACCTATGAAGTGCTAAAGGGAAATAACTGTATACTTAAAATTCCAAACTTGGTGAATATATTCTTTAATATTAAGTGTGATATAGGAATGTTGTATAGAAACCTCTGATACAATTCTTCCCCAGAGGACCTTCATTAAAGGAAATATAGACATGCTAAAAGATCTCTGTCATGAAAAAAGACTGTTCTCAGATAGATTAGAAATGCAATACTCAGTAAAGATAAATGCAAAGAGTAAAGATGTGAAACTTAGAAATCTAATTACAAAAGTTATATGGAAATTAACATAGAAAGACTCATATGAATTAACCAATTCTTTGTTGAAGAGCAGGCTGAGAAGACATGCCCTTCCAGATATTTAGATATATTATAAAGCTAAGCTATTTAAGACAGTGTAACATTGGCACAAGAATGATATCTGGCCATTAGAAGAAACACAGACTTTTTTTTTTTAAACACAGACTTTTTATATTAGATATTTGTTTTATGTCAAAGGTGGTGGTGAAGAGCATTTGGGAAATAATGGGTCTTTTTATTTTTTTTTCTAGAAGATTTTATTTGTTTACTTTAGAGAAAGAGAGATCATATGCATGTGAGGGGGGGAGGGGCCAAGGGAAAGGAAGAGGGGGAAAATCTCAAGCACACTCCCCACTGAGCGTGGAGTTTAGTCAGTCATTTTAATAAATGGTGCTAAGTCAGCTGGATAACCACAGGGAGTAAAAAGTAACTGTCTCACAATAATATTGTAGTAAGGTGATATGGTGACAGATGGTGACCGCATTTACCATGTTGACATTGAGTAATGTACAGAACTGTCAGAGCAATGTGATATACCTGAAACTACTATAATTCTGTATGTGAATTATACTTCAGTAGTAAAAAATAGTAACTGATTCAACCTTCACTAGTAATATTAATTATGGATAGATTATAGATTCAAAGTACAAGATTAAAATAATATAATTTTTGGATTCAAACAGAGGAGAATATCTCCATGATTTCAAAGGAGAATTTCCTTTTAGATAGAACTCCTAAAACACTAATTAAAAAGTAAATATATTGGGCTACATTAACATTAAGAATATTAAGAAATTCTGGGATGCTTGAGTGGCTCAGTGGGTTATGTGTCCAATGCTTGGTTTTAGCTAAGTCATAATCTCAGGGTCCTGAGATTGAGCCCTACCTCAAGCTCCCTGCTCAGTGGAGAATCTACTTGAAGATTCTTTTCCTCTACCCCTTCCCCACACTCATGTGTGCTCTCTCTCATTCTCTCTCTCTCTCTTTCTAAAGTAAACAAATAAACCTGAAAGAAAAGAAATACTGAGGAATTCTGTTCATCAAAAGACCATAGAGCGTATGAAAATTAGGCATAGTATGAAAAAATATTTGCAACATATACAATTGATAAAGGGCTCATATCCAGACTGTGTAATGAACTCCTAAAAAGAAGCAATAAGGAAAAGATAACCCAATACAAAAATGAATAAGTAACTTGGACGGACATTGGACAAAAGAGGATATCCAAATAATCAATACAAATAGTAAAATCATTCAATCTTGCTTTTACTCAGGAAATTTACAAATTCAAGTTTCAACGAAATAAGGTAGTCCACATTCAATTATAGCTAAAATTTAAAAGACTGACAATGCCAAGTATTAGTAAAGATGTGAATCAATTGAAACTCTCCAGCCATTATAGTAGGAGTGGGAATTTGTAAAATCACTAGCCTGTCATTACCTAGTAAATTGGGACATTTGTATACTCCATAACTAAGCAATTCCAGCTTTAGATATATGCTTTATGGAAAAGCTGCACACATTTCCCTGCAAGAGACAGGGACTCAAGTATTTATATATTTGGTAAGAGCCCCAAATGGAAATAATCTGAATGTGATTTAGCAGTAAAATGGAAAAACAATTTAACATAATCAAATAATAGAATACTTCAATAGCAATGAATGGCCTACACTATACACAGCTATATGTATAAATAAATATCATTTTGAGGGAGGAAAGAAGCCAAACACAAAAGAATAAAATTAGAAAATCAACAAGACTAAATTATAGTATTTATGAATGCATATTTAGATGAAAAACTAAAAAAAAAAAAAAAAACCTCCAGGAAGTTATTGCCATAAACATCTGGCTAAATGGGTGCAGAATGGGAGTTGGTAGAAAATGGGGAACACAGAATCCTAGGATGCTACCTATGTTCTAAGTTTTGATTAAGTGGTAGTTATACTTGTGTTTACTTTCTAATACATCATTGAGCTCCATGTTTATATTTTATCTCATTTTTTTCTATACATGTTTCTTACAACTAAAAGTTGTGAAATAAAAATATGAAAATATTAAAACCATTTTTTCTAACAAATGTATTATTTTCAGGCATCAAACTATTCTGAATCCCGTTTCAGAAGATTGAAAGCTAGAACACATGATAATTATAAGAGTGCAGATCTGTTAAAATATTTTGTTATTATGATATCAGATCAACTTTGAACTTATTATCTTTACCTCTCAATTTTTTAACTGAAAGAACAATTTGCTAGGTAATAAGATTATGACAAGTGGCTAAATCAGGAACAGTTTGAGTTTACATTTCCCTTTTGATCCTACATGTTAATTCTAAATTTAAATGTGTCTGAAAAATAGAAAATCTTACTACAAAATGCATATCATTTAAATCTAGGTTACTACTGGCCCAGAATATCAAAGCTGATTGATTTCCCAAAGGATAGGCAGAGTGAGTTTTATAGTTGAAAGTCTTCCATCTTTTACCATAATTTACATGGACATAATGCTCATCAATTCATTTATTTCTTCACAGAGTCAGAAGATTTCACAGTTGTTGAGTTCTGTTTTTTGAAATAAATGAGCATGGTGATTTTATTATTATGGTCCCTTAAAACACGATTTCTTGAAATCAAAATCAAAGCTTCAAAAGATTTCCTGTAAAGTGGTTCATCAAGAGTAACAATTTTGATCAAATGCACCACTTTAAAATCTGAAGAGGTGGAATAAGTGAATTCTTACATAAAGGACTAGAACAACCAGAAAAGAGGGGTTTTTCTTTTGTTCTAAGAAATGCCCTGTATTCAACCTGCCCCAAAAGTGTATTCGTAGATTCAACCCTGAGTTCCTTATAATTTTTGTCCTTGATATGCTTTTGTTCACTAGCACAAAGATTGGACATAAATCCCAAAACTTTCCTTTATCACACCATACATAAAAAGAGCCTCATGTACTCAGGGTATTATACGATGTTTAGGTTAAAATGTTCCCTCCTGTGTTATTGTCAAATCACTTTAATAAGTGTTGTGTAATATATACCTGGGGTGCCTGGGTGGCTCAGTCAGTTAAGCATCTGACTCTTGATTTCAACTCAGGTCATGATCTCAGGGTTCTGGGATTGAGCCCTACATTGGGAGGCTGCTCTTCTCCATGTCCCTCTGCCTCTCCCCCGATCATGTACTCTCTCTCTAAAAGAAATAAATAAATCTTCTTTAAAAAATACATATATACCTAAAGTCCTTGTCTGGAAGTTCCTTTCTCCAACAAGCATATATATAATTCTGGCACATAGTAGGCACACACAAAAAAAACTTGCTTAATTGTTTGAAGATGTTTGTAGCTTAAATCAAATATTTACTTGAAGAATGACAATTTTTTAAATTTTGGCTTACCTTCTCTGCAAATGGCAGGAGGCTTGAGGAAGTATTTACCAAAGATTCCAGGGTAGCTAGCTAGATCTGGCCAAAACTTAAGATAGAAGTAAACATAAGGTTTTCAATAAAAAATATGTGTATGACAATATAAATTATAAAACTAGAAAATATCATGCTTTGGTTATTGAAAACAAAACAGCTAGTGTAAGTCACTTTCTCCAATCACACTACACCGTTGTATGCAGGGCACGTGCCATGTGTATTCTCAAACTGCAATAAGCATTTTCATCTCTCTGTCTTGACACTAGTCATCCATCAAAAAATGCTAATTATATTAGCTCTTTCCTAAGCTGGCTCCCTTGGAAAGGATTTTTAAAATGCAGTGGAAGCATTATTATGAATTTAGTTAAAGTATGAATTTCATACATTTATTGATGAGAACAAAAAAACAGAAAAAATACCCACCAAAGAATTTATTTTTCTTGTGTTTGAAAAGACAACCTAATATATGTATTAAAAATAATGTAAACAGCCCTGTCTTTTTATATAGAAGGAAGTGAAAGGATCAATAAAAGTTTATACTCAGTAGTAAGAGCTATGTGTACCGTGTATAAAACCTGTTTGATTTGTCTTTAAACAGAAAAGCTTAATTTATGAGAGAATTTTTAGACTGCAAAGGGTCAGGTCAAGGGTGTGTATGATTTTGGAATATTCTGGTAAACATGGGGGAAATGGAAAGCTTCCTCAAGCAAGATTAGGTGTTATTTCAAACCTCTTTTAAAAGAAGATTTTAATTTAATTCCACCTCATAAAATGAGATAATGTTTGGGTCAGTGTATCACTTTGGGTCACTGTTGAAGAGCATTGAGATTATTAATATGTTCTTCAGGGAAAAAAATGATGCTTTACCCTATTCACACTTACGCCTTTGAACTTTGGGTCTATATTTAGAAAAGAAGGTATCTTCCAAGTAAGTTATTATCCTTATCTTAACGTGAGTGCCTTCGAAGAGCCTAGCAATACCTCATTGACATAGAGCACAGCAGCATTGAGGATAAGCCTGATGTCTCGTCTTAAACTTATTTTCCTTTTGATCTAAAGTGAGGAGGACATTAGTGACCAACTATGATGTCTTCTCCCCAAAATGCCCATCTCCTAGTACTTCTCTCAGAGACTTGACATGGACTGGACCAGCCCGATGTTTTGAAAGTACCCAACATCTAATTGAAAAGGCATGGCTCTTGAATTCCTCTGGCTAGTCAGTATCGCAATTTTCTGGAGAATCCTTCAGGACTGCACATTCCTTCAGGAGAAGCTCATTCTCCTGTGGTATTCATGGCTCAGGGTAGAAAATATTTGGGTAGTCTTTGTTGTCATATTCGGTTTGATTTAGCTAAGAGCTAGCCCTCCTGCCCCAAACTCAAGATCATATGGCGCTAGCTTTCATCTAGATAAACTCCATGATCTAACTTGAGAAGTCTTCTAAGCCAAAGTCCTGGTGTGTTTAAGTTTTGTGTTATCTTTCTCTTAAGATTATAGTCCACAAAACATTTTTCTTCTGCTATCTAGTTCCTTCTCTTTGGGTTCGTACTGTACAATATTGTTTAATTTCTAATTTTAACTAATATGCGATACCCAAGATCATCTGTTGACACACCTGGCCAACACAGCTTTGGAGACTCATATGTTAAAAAATATCCCCCTGCTTAATGTCCAATGCTCAGGTGTTGGTGGGAGGACCTGCAAAGGCACGCAGCAAGAGTGTGAATATAGGATGGCAAGTAGTTTGTGACCACCTTTGCATTCTACAAGTATTGATACTATGGATAGAAGCTGAGCTTTGGATTAGGTACATCATGTATGCCCAGTACTGTGCTTATTATTATTATCATTATTATTATTATCAGTGTCACCGTCTTTATTATTGTTCATCGCAGCAACCTAGCTGCACCGCTATTATTTTCCTTATTTTATAAAGGAGAAAACAGAGAGTCTGAAAGATTAAATTACATGTTATAAATTAAGTTTAGGCCCAGCAATACAGAAATTACCTACTCAACGAATTTGGGGAGAATTCAGTGCAGGAACTCTTTTAAAGAGGTGTGGGTATGATTATGGAACAAACATAGGGTGTTGGGCACCCCCAGACTAGCAGCTGAGAGAAGCTTTTATCTACTCTGTGCCTGAGGGAACAAGGAAACCAGAACCCAGAGAGAGCTTGGATCCTTGGAGGATGGAAGCTTGACAAAACCACAGTGCTGAGGTGGGAAGGAATGGGTGGGAAATAATACCTCCTGCTCACTCCCACACTCTTCTGGGAGAACCCCCCTTTTGGCCAAACCAGAAGGCAAGCAAGGCCGGGGTGTAGGAGTCAGCTTTCCAGGGCACCATGCCAGGCAAATACATCAGAAAAGGACAGAGAATAGATACTGGTCCAGATAGAGAGCAATGAATACATTGAAGGTCACGCAAGTCACTGTGAGCACATCCAGAAAAGGAATGTCTCCCTGAATCCAGAACTCTTCAACCAGAAGATTTAAGTAGTAAAATATTAGATTATTTTCTTTGGCATGGGTTTGCATTAACGGCAAAATACTTCATGTCTCTGAAGTTAAATTCAATCGTATTTATGTGAATTTAAAATGTTAAAAACAAATATTCAGCAAAAACAGCTAAAACGACAGCATAGGATTCTGACAAACTATATATCATTGCTCTCTTTACTAGTAAAACTGATTCAAGTGAACCCTGCAATAACATAGAAACTCTAAAGGACTAAGAAATTTTCACTAAAATAAATTGTTTTCTTACTCTTTGCACCAAGGTAAATTGCCATGTTTTAAATAGAACCCCAGAGAAAAATACCTAAGGTCACCCAAATCAAAAATCAGAAACTAAGCCTGGCCATTTATTCCAATCTTGATCAACTATAAATATTTTTTGCATTTCCTACTAAATATGCAGAAAGCTGACAATAGGTATAGTAATGGGCTATTTTGCCTGCCATTCTAACTACATCATCTACATGCTCTGCTGCACTAAATATAATGAAACTCGTATAGCGGGAAGATAGCACAGCCCCTGAGAACAAAAGTGAATTTCCAAAAAGGCAACATTACCAGTGCTATACAAGCACAACCTTCCACTGCAGGAGAAACACGGTGAAAAATGACCTTTACATGAGCTGGTGAAATAGCAGAGTGGTTTTTGTTCCCTTCTCGAATACCCTCTGTGTTGGTGGAAGCAGAAGGCAGATTTCCCCTGTGGAAAGCTGCCACTTTACCAGGGGAAGCAGTTTTTCATGGGCAAATTCTCTTACAGGGACAGTTGCTGGTTTGACAGAGCACATGCCAGGGTGTGATTGGCCTGTCAGAGGCCTTGTGGGTCACAGTTTGAGGCCAGGAAGCACCATCTCCAAACACAGCAAATGCAGCATCATCTGGGGATGGAGCAGGGGCCAAGGATATTCAGAAGCACAGCAAGAGGACATTTTCTAAGGAGGATGTTTTAGTGTTAGTTTCCAGATACTGTAGGGCTCTTGTGAAATCATCTTTCATAATCACACGCTAATAATATCTTTCATTTCAAAGTGGTTGACAGTTGCCAAAATGCTTTCACATTTTGGTCCTCGTAGCAATCCTATAAAGTGCATAAGGCGAACCGTCTTATAGATGAGCAGCTGAGACTTATGGGTCAGGTGACTTTTCCAGAGTGTGGGAGCTGAGCCCAAACCCTGGGACTCCTCCTCCGTGTGTTTCCCAGGGTAGTAGGTCCCTTCCAGGGCATCGTCTTAGCCTGGCACATTCTCCTTCCCGCTGTTAGATGCCATCCTGGTGCCACTTCATCTCTTAACCCCGGTCTCAAAACCTTTACCACTGCCTTTGACATAAATTGAGAAGAAAAAAGAGATTTGGTTTTCAATTCTCTTGTTCTCTACCTTGCCTATTCCTTCTCTCCCTCAATCGGTAGGAAAACCTAATTAAAGTAGCAAGAGCAGTAACTGTTGGGAACTGAAATGAGTAATCAATCCCTAGATGGAAAAAAAAATAGTACGAATTATATAAACATAAGATAACTTTATAGCACAAGCATTTAGAATTGTAGATAACGGAGCAATACAAAACGTTACATAATTGAGATTCTATAAACATCCTGATATGCAATAAGAAAAAAATGAAATCATACAGATATAACTTAGCAACAAATGATCTTTTTGTTCATCGAGAAGATAGCATTTAAAATGAGCACTTCATGGAGCTTTAACAACTAGCGAAGCTGAAAGGAAGATTTTTCACTAGGATTGCTTTGATCCATGATAGGTATTTACAGTATGCAGCCAAGGGCTTTGACCATTAAGAAAAATAAAATAAAATGCATACTGCTTGAATCTCCATTAGGTCTCAAGGGTAAAAGAGTAAATTTCTCTCAACTACTTTCCTTATGGCATTCTTATTCCATTCTTTACAACAGTCAGTGCCAGGCTGAGAGTGGTAGGAAAGATTCCCAGAAAGCCGCACCTCCTTGGGGCTTCCACAGTATGTCATCCTGAGCTGAGGAGGCGGCGGGAAAGGATGCAGAGCAGCTGGCTCATCTGTCTTCTCCCCATCTCTGTCCGGCCACTCATGCAGAGAAGCTGAGGGGCCTCTGTGGGCTTGGGGGCAAGTTCTTAAATTAGCTGCATCAGGTGCCTTGACCAGCTCTTGCCACAGTTGTAAGGGATGTTAGCTTGGCAGGTCTGTAAGTTGGGGTTTTCTTACCTCTCCCTCTCCTCCTGATGACCCCCAGGAAAGTAGGATCTCCAGGCAGCCCTCTGGTTAGTGGCATGAACGTGGTCATGGCTTTCACTCCTATAGACTAGAAGTTGGCCCCTCTGGAAAATCAGAGCTCTGTTTCTGTAAATACCTCTCAGTTGCATCAGTAATGAATGTCGTTCCTACCACTAACCCGCCTCGACTGTCCTGAAGGTGTTTGATTAACCATTGGAGAGATTTCTGGGAATATGAAAGGAATGGGTTTGGGCCCAGGCATGGAGGTGTGGTGAGTCAGAGGCCCCTCTGACTGTGGGGAGAGTCAGAACCCCTCGCAGGAAGCACCAGAATCTCCTCGCTCCTGGAGCTCTTCGTGTCACCACCTGTCCCTGTGCTGCCTGCCCTACGCTGGGCCCATTGGTTGCACACAGGAAACAATGATGGGAGAATGGGGAATGAGTGAAAGAGCTAATGAGAATTTCATCCTGAGAGAGGGGTCCTTGTGGCTTTTAGTTCTCTCCTACATCAGGTGAGCAGGAAACCATCCCTGGCTTGCTCCGAAAACTCTAGTTTCAAACATAGGCGAGCAGAAGTGACAGCCTCAAATGTTTGTCCAAAATATAGAAGGGGTCCCCATTGTCTGAGGCCTGATGGCCTCCATCACATGAAATAAATTTTATCTAACATTAGACAGAATGGAACAGAGAGCTGAAAATTCAGGAAGGGGCCACACACCCTCGCCGGGACCTGTTCACCTTCTCCTGAGTCCCTCCCTCGATGCCAAGCACCCAACACTGAGGCCTGGAGCACATGTCCTAGCTTAAGTCACTGCCTGGGAGAATTTGAGAATCTTGCCCGCCTGTTAAGTTGTCAGGAACATGCAGTCAGTCCACTCAGCTAGGGCTGTGGGCAGAACGAGCAAGGAGAGTTCCATCTAGAATATTCTCTGAGGATGGGACTCTGCAAATAATTTTTAGATTGCAGAGTTGACTTTTCCCTGCTTGTTCTGATCCTCACTCTCTCCTCCCTGGCTCCTGAGGCCTTTTCTGTCCTTCAGCTGCAGCCAGCTCATTCACTGAAAGCTACTCTTGTTTGAATAATCATTTTCTTCACTCGATCTTTGTTGATTTTTATCACCATCTGACTCGCTGACCTTTTCCAGGCGTCTTTTTGTTGTTGATTTGCAGCTTCTCTCTCACACACCATACTCTTTCTCCACTTGCTGAGCAGCATCAGAAAGTGGTCTCTGGCTCACTAACTCACATTCTCCAATTCCAGGTGTGAACAGTCATAACAGAAAGGATTCCGGTGCTCATACGTGCCTTCCCTGGTGACACCTTCTTCAGTTGGCCTCTTCTGACATCCAGACCATTAGAGCCTGTTCTGGCACAAATCATCCTCGAGGATCAACATCTAAGCACACATTTTTTTTCCTTTTTGATTTTGGCTCTTTCTGTGGTTTTTCTGTCAATGGCAAGAGTCTCTCCGGTAATCACACCAGTCATCTTACTCCATACCCACAAATGACTGTGGAAGCTGGGAGTGATATGGGAGAGGAATTGGAAAGAGCGTGGGCAGAAACTTGGAAAGATGTTCCCCCACAAATGTCTGGAAAGCCTGTAGCTCTGACCTGAGGACTATGTAAATGTGAGATGACAGGAAGTGAAAACCTTTGCCAATTAGTTTCACAGGCAAGGAAGTGAGGATGTTGCTATTTAAAACTGCATCTCTTTCCCAACTATAGCTGGCTCTAGAATTTAATACAACTCAGTTGGGCAGAGATAGTGGAGATTCTTTATTTTCCATCTAATATTTTTCATAAGCCCCCTCCTGAAGAGAAGGAGGTCATTTTAACTTGCCATTTTAAATTGTCATTTTGGGGTGTGTCATCTTGGTTATATACTGGTTTCCTCCTCTTTCTTCTGTTTTATGTAGTATGTTCTTTGAACACACAGCACTTACATGGCCTTAGGTAGTAGAGGAACCTCGGATCAAGCACCATCTGGTCTGCCCCACACTGGCATCTGCTGAAGTATAGCCCAATCCGTTTGGCCTTTAGGGGGAATATGCTGGCACTTTTCACTGGATCCACTGATCAAAGCATTTTCTTTAATCTTAGAATGTGTATATCCTCTTCTTCAACCCCAGTCTTCTGCACAGAACTTTCTAGATGCTCTACCTCTGAACTGAGGCCCATGGAGAGTCACAAGGGTAGGGACACTGGCTCAATCTAGATACTCACTTGTTAATTCCTGTCTTCTCCAGAATTTCCACTCAGATAAGAGGCAGCAGGATATGTAAGCCTCACCCAGTGCTTTCTCTACCTCCTTTTTTTTTTTTTATTTCTGTCCCATCATCACCCAGGCCTGGAAGGAAGAGAGTCCTCTCTTAAGTCATGTCTCAGCTTCTCTCTAGCCAGGATATATAATAAAACTCTGACTTAGGCCCCTAGACCTAACTTTTTTGAAAATTTACAAAAACCTGCTAGAGAGATGCAAATCTTACTCTAGATTTCAGAAGCAGAACATTGACCTCATATTTCTTTTGCTGTAATAATAGTACTCAAAGCAAATAAAAACCCTTAGCAGATTAAGGAGAAGGTGCCCTGGTTATGCAAGTCGTGCTGAGTCAAGGGCTGTGTTTGGAGAATAGAAAGTGCCACCTTGGCTCTAGTGGGCAGGAGTTTTCTTCCTTTTCCACTACACACTGACTCAGAAAGCAAAAGTCGGCGCGCATCTCAGCAGGAAGAACTGCAAGAGCCACATCCACAGTGAGGCAAAAATGAAAACAGAGATACATTCCTCTTGTAAAGTCTAGTCTTCTCCATTCTTTGCTCTCTGCACCACCCACATACTTTTTGTCACATCAGGAACATGGATCCCACTCACCATTCACAAATGCCTAACAGGAAGTCAGATATCCACTGGCCCAGGGGAGTACTGGCAGGGTTAGAAGACTAAGATGTGGCTGCGGTGTTAGTCAAACTGGGAAGTCTTGCCATCCGCAGTGAGCAAGCCAGAGACCCAGGAGGGCTGCTGGTGTAAATTCTCGTCCAAGTGCAGGAGAAGACTAATGCCCCAGCTCAAAAATAGGCAGAAAGAGTGAATTGTCCCTTGACCCCTTTTCTTCTGTTCTGGCTTCAGCGGATTGGATGAGACCCACCCACAATGGGGAGGACAATCTGCTTCACTTAGTATTCTGATTCAAATGTTAGTCACATCTATAAACACACACACACACGCACACACACACACACACAGGACATTGTTTAATTTAATGTCTAGGCACCCTGTGGTCTAGTCAAGTTGCCACATAAAGTGACCCAACATACCTGCTATGAAGAGTGGGCTCTTGGTTCTATAAAGGTGATTTCAGGATGTGAGGCAGACAGTTTGAGTGAGAATTTCCAATAGTAGTCATGTGACTATTGAAGCTCAATAAATGATAAACTGCGCTGATCTGAGATGGACATAAATGAACCATGATATGACCTGCAGGTTCATGCTGGAGCCCATGCCCTTTCTTCCTTGAACACCTGGGCAGCAGTAAGATGACTTCATATGCCTCCACCTTCTTAACCTTTACATGGAAGTTACTAAAGAAAAAGTACCCAAGTCAAGACTGAAGAAGCACAACATAGTAAATCATGTTTTAATAGTCTGGACCACCTCTTGAAACACAGTATTACTAGATGGAGTTTAAAGAAAACTACCCCCTTTAAATGGAACTAAATCGTAGCTTAGTTAGATAATTCTGTATTTGAAAGACCTTATTAATCAGGTAGCCAAACCTTCTAACTTTAAGAACAGCAATACTGAAAGCCAAAATTTGGTAAGAGTAGGATGAGTAATATTTTTTTTCACTTTTGCAGTGTCCATTTCTGTACCTCTTTTCTACATGACTTGGTATATGTAGGAATCTGGAAACTATTTCATGTAGGTTGGAGGTGAAGGTGGATGGGTGGGGGGTTAGGGATGGAAAACTTGCTCAAAGGGTAAAAGGAATTATATTCTCAGAAGTCAGCTCCCCTAAGAACTCCTGAATCGTTGCTGCTTTGTCTCTAGATTTTTTAGATTTTTGAGCCCGTGTGATTTTCATTCCTTTCATGTCTTGTATTAAAAGTCTAGTTGGGAAAAAGGCATGTAAAATTGAAAGTGTGAGATATTACAGGTGCCATAATATAAATTTATACCTAATTCATGAGGGGAAAGAGAGATGGTTGCTCAGTTCTTAACTAGGACACATCAGGATAAACCTTGATGAGCCCCAAACTCTAACACCTAAGAAAGTCTAAGATAACCAAGGGATAGCATAAGAGGGTTGACACTTTTATTTATGATGGGAAAATATTTGCTCCATTTCTTAGCTTCTACTTTGAAGGTGATTCAGATGATCTATTCACCATATCTTCAATTCAGTTTTTTTTATTTTAGTATAATTGACACACTATGTTACATTAGTTTCTAGTGTACAGCTTCGTGATTCAACATCTCTATATGTTATGCTGTGCTCACCACAACTGGAGCCTGTCACCGTGCAATATCATTACAATAGCATTGACTATACTCCCAATTTTGATTTTTGAAGGAATATAATTTAAAATTTAAATGGAGTTTAAAATTTAAGGTTTAAAATCTATTAACCTGGGAAACCTGAGTGGCTCAGTGGTTAAGTGTCTGCCTTCGTCTCTGGTTGTGATCCCAGAGTCCTGGGATTAAGTCCTGCTTCTCCCTCTGCCTATATCTCTGCTTTCTTCTCTCATAAATAAATAAATTAAATGTTTAAAAATTAAAATAAAAAATAACATCTATTAAGTTGGAATGATGACATTTGGCATTATTTTAAAAAATCTAGTTGCATTTGAAATTCTTCAATTTTTAAAATTTAAGTAAATTCATGTTTTCACCATGGCATTAAATTTTCATTTCTGTTACAAAACTAATGAAAAGGCTGTAACTTAAACATACGTTCACATCTTTTGAAATACCCATCAGTATTTGCCCTCAGTATATCAGAATGATTGTGTCATTTTACTGGGTGGCTGGTTTTGATAATGACAGAGAGACTAAAAGTTATACTCTATCAGTGATCTGTCAACCAAAAACCTCTAGAGAAAATTTTAACACAATAAAGATAACCAATTCACTAGCTCTTAATCTCCAAAATGTGTTATTAAAAAAAAAAGTGTTATTATATTATGTATTTCATATAATCACCTACTCATTTGCTGAGTTTTTTAAAGGAAAAGATAAATATATGTAATGAGAGTAAAGGCAACATACGTTAATGTTTATTATTTGCTTATCTCTTTTTTAATATGATTTTTAAAAATATTTTCCAGAAGCTAATACAGTGCCTGACATGTGATTGGTTGATGTCCAAAAGAAAATGTCAATGAATGCATAAAAATACCCTAAAAAGAAAAGGCAAGATTGTAATATGAAAATGTAAATTAATGTAAAATCAAGTATAGTCTTGCATTTCTTTTCTATGTGGATACAGTTTAAACATTTTCCTCTCTAGTCACTTGAGATACTGAAGTTATCTTTAATTTAAAAATTACCTTCATTAGTTATATTCGGAGCAAAAAGAGAATAAAAACATAATTTGGAAGCCCTGATTATAGGCTCTTTTGCTCTGAGGGAATAGAATGATCTCATTTTTAGGTTCCTCTCAAAACTGAAGAGAAACATAACTCTTTTAATTCAGTGAGTAAATACTAGTAACTCGCCTGTTAAACTGTAAAAATTCCCCAACCATATCTTGACAGTCAAATTCACTTTAAAAGGGAAGTATAATTTCTAAATGACAGAATTTAAGTTTTCACTTGACTTGATTTTGTTATTAGCTCTTTCCCAGCCAAATAGGTTTGAGTAGATGTTGGTAGCTGTTTCATATGATATATGCCCAGCCTCCCCCAAACAGTTTTAAAATGGAACAAGTGTACGTCAGCCAGGAGCATAAGATGGATCAGTTCTCTGTTCTCTTTCTGGCAGTTTGGCCAACTCCATTCGGAAGAATACACTTAGGCTGTAGGATCATTCTTCAAAAATTTTTTTTTCTCTTTTACATTTTATTTTGCTTTATTTTTCACTATGAGGGACTACAAAATCAATACCTGTCAGGTAGCCATCATACTGATAATTTTCAAGTCATTTCAATCAATAAGTGTATGGAGTGCATGAGGTGCTTTTTGTGATTGACACTGAGCGTTAAGGTTGTTAAACTCCTACTCCAGGAGAATTTATTTTTCCAATAAAGCCACCAGGAGATGTATACAGGATGAATATACAATTAGCTGTAAACCTTTAAAAAAATTCTTGCCCTAAACCTTCAAAAACCTATAATATACCAATTTAATAATGACAATGGTAGTTATTTGTGACCATTTATTGACATAATTAAATAGCAAGTAAAGTGCTATGACTTTAGATCTTTACATGGTGGATTTTTCAGTTCTAAATTTTTGAGGCAGAAAGGAAGTTTAAGTAGAAGAGCATCTTTTATGTATCTCTTTTTAAAAATTTACTAAAGCCAAAATTTTAGGGACACTCAATTGATTTTTTTTTGCATTGAGTCGAAAAACCAAAGGAATTAATTCAAAAGTAAGAAAAAGTAAATAAAATGGAATAAAATTGAAACATTGAAAATATTTTGAAAAGATGGAAATATTTTAATTAATTTGATTGTGATTTGGCCATCACAAGTGGAAGACTTAGAGAATCTTCAAACACATTTGTACACTAGAGATCATTTAGATCAACGCTTTGATTAAAAAAGTTTTATAAAGGATCAAAAAGGTATTTCAAAAAAAAAAGTATTTCACAAAATTGATTTTCAGCAGATGCTGGACTAAAATCAAGATCTCCTTGCAGGATCAGGTTTCTTAACTTGTTTGAGGGAAAGCGTTGTATCCCTAAGGTACCAACGGTAAAATCAACCAACAGCCACCATATGCATTAAATATTTGGAGTCATACAATAATAAAGTCAAGAGGCAGAGAGGATGACAAATGTTCCTCCTTACAAAGGTCTTGAGATGAATTTGGGAGTGCAGGGAGGGTTTGATTGCAATTCACCTGTTTTATTGATTAATTGCCTGATTTACCTTAACATGCATTTTACGGGCATGCCATTGAGAAATATTCTTGGAAACTTGATTTGACAGAAAAGGAACAGCAGCAAAGAAGGAGTGACCACCTTCAAAACATTTTATCTCAAGCCCTGTTCTCAGCTCTTTCTCTCCTCTACAGAAATTTTCATAATTAAAGAATTATGCATGTGTTTCTGCTTCTCATCTTGAATGAACAAAATCTAGCTCTGTGATAATAAGGTGTGCTTGAAAATCACAGGTCTGGGTTCAGACCACAGCTCAGCCACTTAAATTTCAATGACCTTGGGCAGATTTCTTTGCCTCCTTAGGATGGTGTTTTCTGTAATGGGAAGCAGTGAGGACCTTGTAGATGTTTGAGGCTCAGTGAGGTAATGCACATACTGTGTCAACACCAAGGTTGGCCTATCGGTACCCCATGGGTGTTAGCTATTATTTTCACTGTTGCTACAATTGTTGCTGTTACTTCAATTCATTACACACCAGAACTCTGCAAACCTGGTTGTCTTGAAAATTAGATCAGATGTTTGTGCTACACTGGCCAGAGATTATGTGTGTGTGTTTTCATATGGAAGGGAGGATCCACATGATCAGTATAATATTTTATAAGTTTAACAGTAAAAGTGTATTTGCTAAGTCATAAGAGACTGAGCTAGACACATTATAAACACCACATCTTCACAAAAACCCTGTGAGAGTACTCTGACCCTTGCTTTAAAATTTAACATTAAAAATAAATAAATAAATAAATAAAAAATAAAATTTAACATTAATTTAATTTTAATTAATTAAATCCAATTAATACATTAGTAGCACTTCTTTTTTTTTAGTTTGACCATTTACATAAAGAAGTATCAGTGAAAAATATAAATATTCCTCCTAAACTTACAACCTCTTTTATCACGTCCACTTCACCCCCAATAAATAGCACAGTTACTTTTTTGTGCATTTGTCCAGAGTTTCATGTACATGCAAAGACATACTTTTTTTACAAACATGTTAGTATACTACACATATTACTGTCACCCCTTTTTTCATCTAGCACTATGCTTTAGATATTTTGACAGTAGTAGTGATAAAAATACTACTATTTAATGAATAATAATTATACAGATAGTATTTTAAGATTTACATATATTAATTCATTTAATGTTCGAACAGCCCTCTGAAGAAAGTACTGACATAATAAACCTACTTTATAGATGAGAACGCATCATGTGTTGTGAGTTCCAAATATTTTTCCTAGTTTTTAGTTTTGTTTTTGTTTTGTTTTTGTTTTTTTTAGAGGTTGTTTTCAAGCAGATTCATTTTTTTCCTTTGGTCACCTTTTGGCTTGGATCATAGCTTGAAACTCCTTCTTCCTTCTGAGTTTATATAGGAATTCTTCTGTTTTCTTCTACTACTTTTTTTTTTTTCACTTGCTTTAGAGAAACTCATGTCCAACATGCTTTATTGGAGAATCCAACTTCCCTCACAGACTGGGGATGACACTCCCATCACGTTTTTAGCTCTCCTGCCAATTGAGTCTATTTCCAGTCTTGCTGTGCTATTGGTTTTGTCTATTTGTCCATTTTGCTGGCAGTTTCTTACCACAGATCCAAGTCTTGACTCATCAGAGCTGATAGAAACTTCAGCCTTTTCATAGCTGCTAACAGAAAAGTAGAATGCCTGCATTGTTAAATGACAATAAAGATTAAACTGTTAATGGAATAAAAGTGTTAATTGAGTTTTACTCGCTCTGCAGAAAGGCTGCACTTTGAAGAATTTCATTACTTTCTATAATTAAACATTAAATTTTAAATACTGAATAGATACACCACAGGGTTTTCAGGAAAGTGCTCCTGCTCTTCTCCATTGCTGAGAGTTTAAAACTTTTGTGCGCACAGAGGACAAATATTTGGTCATGAAACATATCTATAATATTGCAAAACTTACATAGAGAACAAAGCCATACAACCATGAACGTGGACAACATTGCCAGAGGTGCACAGATTCGTCTGTGGTCAAATTGTATTGAAAGACCCACAAAGGGACACCTGGATGGCTCAGTGGTTGAGCATCTGTCTTCGGCTCAGGTTGTGATCCTGGGGTCCTGGGATTGAGTCCTGAATCGGCCTTCCTGCAGGGAGCCTGCTTCTCCCTCTGCCTATGTCTCTGCCTCTCTCTGTGTGTCTCTCATGCATAAATAAATAAAATCTTAAAAAAAAAAAAAAAAGAAGAAAGAAAGAAAGAAAGGAAAGAAAGAAGAAAGAAAGAAAGAAAGAAAGAAAGAAAGAAAGAAAGAAAGACCCACAGATAAGTATTTTGAAGTTCATTTTTTAAAAATAAAGTGTTTGCAGAACTTTTGGTGAATTTCTTTTGTTTGCCATTTGGAAGAAGACTGGAATTTTGAAATCACCCCTTTGTAAAGAGTTAAGTTTGAGACTTCAAGGCAAGAGAAGGAGGGCGACCACTAATAGCTTGCAGGATGCAGGCACAGCCTCAAGTGAAGTCGCCTCCAGGTCACCCTGTTTCAGAAGCTGTTTCTCCTCTTTGAGAAGTGGGAGAAGCCTGCATAGCAGAACCCCTCATTGGGAGTTCTGTTTCCTGTGACCACGGACATTCACAGAAATCCTGGTTGGTCCTTACTTATTAGAACACAGTGGAGATGAGACTGGGAGTCATTACTTCAAATGACTGTGGAAGTGAGTGGCAAGGGGGGAGAGACAAGGAAAGAATAAGTGGAATTTGAAAAAGAGCCATTGAGGGAAAATACTAGAATTTTCTTAGACTCCTACTGAATCAGACCCTACTAGCCACCAAACACATGCTGGCTGCCTTGAGTGGAGGAGTCCCCTACACCACCTTCAGATTGGGTGCCCTTCTAAAAAGACATGGGACTCAGAAAAGGCAATACTACTCATGGGTCTGGTTACTATAGTGCAAGTGCAGAGTAAGGCCAGCAAAGGGAAGAAGGCCAGGAGGGTCGAGGCTCAGGCTTCCAGGACTCACCCCCACCCCTGCTCCCAGGTCAGTCACATAGGATGTACTTGTTCCCCCCACGATGATGTGTGAAAGAGCAGAAGCCTCGTTAACCAGGGAAGCTATAGCAAGCCTCAGCATCAAAATTTTTACTAAGGATCAGTCATATCAGCAGGCAGAGGCCACGGGATCAATGTGAGTCACTCAGACCCCAGTCTCCACTGGAGCAAAACAGGCATTATATAAGGATAAACTCGGGGTGCTTGGGTGGCTTAATCAGGTGAGTTTTTGCCTTAACTGCTCAGGTGACTCAGGTCATGAACTTGGGGTCCTCTCTGCTAAGCAGGGAGTCTGCTTCTCCCTCTCCCTCTGGGCCTCCCCACCTCTCATGACTCTCTCGCTTTAAGAAAAAAAAAGATAAATTCATCTGGCCACATGGGTACAGCATGGCTCAAGGCCTCAGGCACACAAAAATTCACTCTTAACAGGCTGAGCATTCCAAAGGATTGGAGGTTACAGTCCAGTAACCAGCCAAGGTACCTCCCCCATCCACCACCACCAAATACAGGCCTTTCCCTGGAAGGTGCAGGGGTCAGGCAACCCCGGTCTGCTGAATTCATCCCTTCCTGACCACTGTCACTTGATTTAATTAAAAGGCAAATGAAAACAATCCTGTGGACAAGCTTTGTTGCTCTCATTCTATCGATCAGGGACTGAACTGGGAAGATAATGTGTTCAGGTCACTCCCCCATTACCTCCTGTTGGCCCCAACCCCCCTCCCTGCCAGCACTTCTGCAGTCACATGTATCATTCTCAGCACAAGGCTTATCCCCCCTGTACTCAGAGAAAAGGAGTCGTGTGTATGTTTCCATCCTTTCCATCCTCAGGCTCGGCTCGGGGCAATGCCTGGTTGACAGGATCTCCTTGATAAATCTGTGATAAACGAACATGACAGATGGTGACTTGATGGCTAAAATCTCTGCCCTTTGTCTTTTGGATCCCATACTGTTATAATGACCCCTTGATCACAGTGTCAAAAACAAAAAACAAAAAACAAAACCATCCTGGAAATTAGTGTATCAGTTCTACTTGGAATTTTATCAGTTCTACCCTCATTTGTTCCTTACAGCTAACGGTACCTTAGAGATGATATTCTTTAACATCCAAATTTGATAAGAAAAAGTATTAATTTTGTGAAAATACCTTAAGTATAAAGAGAGCTAACAGTAGTAAATAAATTTCAATCGAATTCAGTTTAGAGTCATGACAGACCCCATATTTTCGACTTTTCTTCAAATAAATGCAACTGAGGAATGTGCATGTTAGCAGCAAGGGGGTTAGGGTACTCACATGTAGGTAGCACATGTATCTTAGCTCTTCCCAAGTTAAGGAAAGGATTCTTTTAGGGTTTGTTTGTTGGCTTTTTTGGTTTTGTTTGTTTGTTTGTTTGTTTGTTTTTTGCCCTTTTGGTCATGGTACATCCTCTCTGCCCTTTGGTCTCATATGTCACTGTCTGAAGCTGCACAGACACAGCTTCTGATTGGTCCTCATTTGGGTCCCAGGTGTCATCTCTGGCTCCCTTTCATGAAATGGTGACATGTAGAAAGAGTTCTGTAGGCCAGTGCTTCTCCAACTCTAATGTGCACAGGAGTCACCTGGAATATTGTTAACTGCGGGTTCCAATCCAGTAGTCTGGACAGGCTCCCAGTGATGCCAGTGCTGCTGGTCTGTGGACCACACATTGAGTAGCTGGGCAATGACCATCAAAATGACTTCCTCTCTTCCCCCATCTTCTCTAATACTGGCTTACTCCCACAAAAACTATTCAGACATATAAGAAAAAAGAAATTTCTGTATCTGTTTCTTATGAGTCCCAGCAGACCATGTTTTAAACAAAAAGCAGGGAGACCCAAATGACTGATTCCAATACAGCAGACAAAAGTCGTTAAGTATGAACTAATCTCACCGAAGAAGTTTGACATTCCTTTAGGATTTAGATGCATTGAAGTTTTAGATACATTGAAGAAAGAACACCCTTAGCCTAAAATGTCTTCACTTTTTAAAGCTAGCATGTTTGCATTCCTAGTTTGCTGATCAAAGGCTGAAGTTTACAGGAGGCTGCCTTTCAGAGGCTGGAGAAAGCCTTCTGTAAGCTTTCAGACCCTCTCAGGGCAGTTCATCCCCAGAAGGTGGGCAAGTGTTAGACCTTTGCATCTCAGTGACTAAGGAGTGACAGCTGGTGTCTTCATTATCTCATTTCCGAGGGCTAATAAGCAGTGCTTTTCAGATGACAGTGAACAATACTCACCCTGGAACAAGCCCCACTCACTACTTGTCAATCCCTGCCCTGCTCTGGCTGTTGGACTTCTTTACTCTTCTGAATCAACAAAGAAAGCTCATTTGTTTCACTTTGTGAAAACGCTTCATTTTCCCCCCAGACTTTCCATTTCACGCTGTGTGAATTTTATTAAGATCTTTTTCACAGAAGCTAAGTGCTGGCTCTATGGGGCCCTACGGGATGGCATTCGCAGCCTCTGTGATGTCTGAAGCCTCTTGAGACATTTCTTTTCTCCTGAAAACTCCTTAGAGAATCCTAGAGAAGAATCCAAAATCCTTTTGGTGCCAGAAGACATAGTTTGGCCTCATGAGCATCTTGTGCAATTTTTTGATGTTATAATCTGAAAACCGAAGACACAGCCATCCAGCTAATATCCAGTATCTGAGTGGTTAACATCATAACGATATTGAGTGGGTCTCTCTGACGGCCTCCAATTATTTTTAAAAGCTGGCTTCAGGTATTAATTAGAGATATTTTTCATCTTAGAATTAGTCTTTGTTAATAAAATCTACCTATAATCCTCTTGCCTTAACAAGGTGTCAGTGGTTTTATTCCAATAAAGATATGTTTTAAAAAGGTAATTATAACTAAATAATTGAAAAAGAATTTCTATTCTGATTTTTCCTCTTGAATGTACATAATAAGAACTTTTAATGTTATTATATGCTCTCAGAAATGACATAGTAATCACTGTGGAATAGCCCATAAGATAAAAATACTAAAATCAAGTCACTCATTTCTCTGCAGTGGATATTTAGATTAGTCTTTCAACTATCATAAGGATCTTATGAGATGAGTGTTATTATTGTTCCTACATTAGAGATGTGAAAAGGAGTCGTAGGCAAGTTATTTAACTTGTCCAAGTTCACACTGCTGGTAAGTGGCAAAGCCAAAATTCAAAGCAAGTATCCTCACACCCAGATAGGGTCTTTATGGTGCAGCATTTCCTACGATGCACAAGATCTGCTTAAGGATCTCTCGGTTTAAATAACAGCATCAGCTGTAGCTTGTGTCTGCAAATCCATAAACTAAAAAGTGTGCGGTCTCCTTAGTTCTTACCACAGTGAGTATAAAATTCTCAGATTCTGCAGATTCTTCTTAAATTCTTTAAATTTCAAGAGCTATCAAATCATAGGAAGTAGAGTTACAATAACAAATGTGAAAATCCTTAAGGAAAACAAATGTTTGTTTTATTAGTAAGAAACATGTAAAAGATGCATGACAGTGACTAAACCCGCTTGTGTCTGCTTCTGTACACTGTTGTGCACACTTCTCAAACTCTAAATAGACATGGGTTTCTACCCTTTGTTCCATCTCATGTACCATTTAGACATGTGCTTGTTGATTGGTTGGCTTGCTCAAGGGTGAATCTGCTTCACTAACTCCCATGAAAGTCAAGGAGGAGGGTGACAACAGGGCGAGGGCATCTTTTGCGTGGAGAACTGTTACGCACTTGAACACATGAAGACCCATATCTTTCCCTATCTCTATTCTCACAGAATGTGTGACACAGGAGAAGGACTATTCACTTTTCAAACAAGGGAAGGAGAAATGATCTATCAGAAGGTCCATTCTGCGACACTGGCCATAGCTGAGCAACATGAAAGATTAATGCTAGAAATGGAGCAGAAGGCCCGGGTAAGGCTCCTCCCTCGGTAACCTAACAGCTTGGAAATGAATGTCGCTGAGGTCTGATGCACACCATGTATATGTGGGCCCATTCACATCAGCACCCTCATGTCCACCTGACCCACCCCGCCCTCCAGCCCCGAGAACTCGCCCCAGTTACTGAATCCCATGCCTCTCATGTCCTCTTCTGCAAATGCCAAAAGTTCTTTGTGGCCGCTGGTAGGGTACCATGTACTCCATGTATCTCCTCATGACCTGTTGGCACAGTTTCCCAATGAGGGGTGGGGTGCATAGAGAATGAAATACAAAGCAGTGCTCTCTGCAATCACCACATACGGTTGGACCATCAGAGATTCAACTGTGGACCCGAAATAACCAGGAAAATTAAGCTACTACTGAAAAGGTTTCCGCTTTCTTTTTGTCTTTCTATTTGTCCTAGATTCTCTGAGAATTCTAGCTCTTTCTGTGTTTCAGAGCCAATAATAAAATATTTGCAGAAGAAGCATATACTGTTTACCAACAGAATGATTTGTTTGTTATCCTGTTCTGGAACTCTACTACAGTTTTGAGGTCAAGCTAAGAAATAATTCAGTAAAGAATCTGAAATAGTCAATTTTTACAAGTAGCTGAGAAAAAATTATAAGCTCTACTACTAACTTCTTTGAAAAGCAAATAATGGAATGATTATTGGCCATAATCTTAAGAGGTGACCATCCTTCAAGATTTATAGAGATGTGTTAGATTTCATATTATGAAGGGACAGGTGGAGTTTTGGGAAATAAGTGGGCAACTCACTGGATGACACAATTCTGTTCTAGTTTAAAGACTACAGAGTTCTATACGTAGTATTATATTTGTTATCATTTTTAAAATTCTCCAATACACAATATTTTGACACAAAATTATCTTTTAAGAAAACAAAAAGTAATTTAACAAATGATCATATGTTATTCTTAACAGATTTCTAGTTTAGTGAATACTACATACACATTTTCATCTACTTGGGAAGTGCTTTAAAGAGCTTTCCTAATGCCTAAGTGTGACAAGTGAAAGCCAGACTTTATATGGGATGTTTGGCCTTTCATAGGGATGAATGAGTGGCTTTAGGATTATTAATATGATTGTGTGGTTAATTGAAGAAGCATTAATAAGACGTTGGCATAACAGTCTTTTAGAAAGATTTTGGTTAAATATCACACATTGTAACAATTATCTAATTAATATGAAATGCTTCCAGGGGCTTAAATCAGTGAGAAAATATAACTACCAAATTTCAAATGATTTCAGTATCTACTGATGTCTGCAACCAAAATTAACAGTCGTGATGTCACTTGCTATTAGTTAACTACACTTAACAGTTGTAGCTTTACTTGTAGTTGTTCTGAACAGACAAAATGCTCAGCAATACAGTCATTGAATTGTATTGTCTTAAAGGCAATTCCAAGAGCTCTTTGACAAAACCATATTGTCTACTATAAAGGAGAGCACTTAGGGTGTGTCCTGGCTTCACATCCCAATTCCACCACTTACTGGCTGTATCATCTTGGGCATCTTGGGTTATTACCTTCTAAATGTCTCATTTTCCTTTATCTGTAAAATGAGGATATAATAGTCCTACTTATTTGGTTGTTATGAGGTATTTGTGCATTAAAATCTGTAAAGTACTGTGAACAGACCTGGCACATGGCAAGTACCATGAAAAGGTTCATTATTATGATAGCGATCCATCTGTAGGAGTGATTTTGAATAATTATAGGACCTACAATGTTTGTGAAGACTCTAAATTGTTATTCCCAACTGTAGTGAAATAATATCTTTCAATCCCTTTCAAGTATGTCTAACAGTCTTGTGCCAAAAAATTTGCAAAACAAAATTTAATTCACATTTGCTATTGATGCTGCCTTGTGTGGTAAACATGATAATGTACTGTGAGGCTGAGAAGCTTGTCCCCAGAGCAGAGCCAAACAATTGCTGTTAGGGGTTAGAGACCAGCAGTCCATTGACTAAGATCTCAGGCAGTCTACAGCTGGGGGGAGATAGTGGGTGCCCCATGGATCTGAGTGCTCAGAGACGGAAAAGTGGGGCAGGTGTTTAAATAGCAGGTTCACCAAACAAACCAAATGTTTCTAAAAATTACAAAATCAGAGGCTCCATCAGTTTGGTGAATACATGCAAATGGAGCATTTGGTTTATTTTCAAACACAATTACACAACTATGCTTTTCTCTGAAGGTTAATACTAATAAGATTATTTCATATCTAGTAGATTCTTCAGACTAAGCCAAGCTGATGTTTTTCAGAGGGCATGCTACCACAACTTGACAACTGCCCAGATTCCTCAAATTCTGGAACCTTCAGTAAAGATCCCCAGGTCTCTCAGACATAATTTTTACTTTTTCTTTTAAGAAACTGCCTCTGCATGCACAAATTTCTTTGAAAGAACAAGTTCCAACAACTATGAAAACAGTACTTAGGCACTATCTAACTCTTTATTTGCTTATTTAAATAAAATGGAGGCCTGTGCTATAAACTAGGCAAAAGTATAACTTGGGAGTCAGAAAGCTACCCCCAGACCTCAGATATAAAAATGATGCATTTTATTTATTATGTATATCCTACAAAATAAGAAGATGACACTGCTCCCTGGCTTTCCAGTTTTAAAAAATGGGCCGTGTGAGATTATTATTGAGCACATAGAAAATATGTACATGTTTTTTATTATATTTACATTTATAACATTACAAGATCAAATCAGTAACAAACTATATAAGCAATACATGCCCCAAACATTGTTGTTCAGGCTCCTGAAGCATTTACTTTCATCTTTTTAAAGAGAAATGATTTAACAGTATCACTGTCTTGCAGATAAACAAATCTGAATGAGAAATAATATCTCAACAACCATTTCTGAACTGTAACAGAGAATTCAGTATAATCTTTTAACATCACATGTGTGATTAAAACCTTGATTTGCCCTTTTAATTACCTTCCTTCTTAAGGGGAGGAGGGCACAAGAATAAGCATATTTTGATATATCTCCATCATCTAAGGTAGGCAATATTTCTCTTCTTGTTTGAAGAATTTGATGTCTAGAAAAAGTTCACCGCATTGTGGATAAAATAGTACATTTGCACTGTAAAGTACTGGATAACAAGAATCATTAAATCGGTAAGACTATTAAAAAATATTTTATTTCCCTCACTGAGAAAGATAACAAAAGAGTTAATTACTATTAACCCACTCAAGAAGTTTTGAAATAGAGCTTAGCCATTGATTAACCATTCACAGGCTTGTAAACTGCTTACTCTACTGAGTGTGATCCCCTTTGTGGGATCTAGTAATTCATCTTTGCTTTTACTCCTTGAAATATCAAACATTCTCCATGCCTTAATCAGATTGGTAAGATGATGCCATCACAAAATTTGGGTGAGCATTACTGAAAACACCACTTGGGCTCGTTCTATGGTTATGACAATGGACCCTGACTGATTCCTTAAATCACCAGCTTATTGGAAGTTCCTTAAACCTCCATAAAGAATGATCTTATTTCAGAAGACAGTTTTGGCTTTGGGGGAGTGTGGGAGACTTCAGCCACCGTGTTAAATTTTGAACTAGAACTATTTCTAAGAGATTCACTAAGATTCCAGTCATTGAAGAGATGATTAAAGCTGGATATGTAAGCAAGTGGCCCCTCTAGAATTTGTTTCCAGAGCATTCTTGTTCTTAGAACCATTGGAGTTCTTTTAATGCTATTACTAAAAGCATTTATAGGTCCTCTGGCACACATCTGCAACATTATCAAGGAAATTTTTCTTGTCCTTGTGATCGAAGCCATTCATCAGAAACCACATCACAAATGTCCCTTGTGCTTCTGCCTGGTGAGGCTGGAATTATCGGAGATAACAAGGCCTCACGTGCCCTGAAATAATTTGATTTTCATGGATCTGTTACACACACACAAATGTGAAAAGGAGTCCTTTTCTAAATTTGGTTTTTAGGTTTGTAACCTTTACATATGTAATAAAATGTCCTTAGGTAAGAAGTAACTGAGAAGACATGAATTAATTTTTTAATGAATTTTCCTGATATCTTATCAAAAATAAGCAAGTGAAAGAAAAGGGGCATGGTCATTAGTAACTTTGAACCTTATTATAACATTGCAAGTAATTTAAAAGCTCGTATGCATATGGACAGCCTCCCATAATAAGAATTACAGTGTATCTTTTTAAAAACAGGATTTGGAATACTCCTATTTCCAATAATTTTGGCCACCTGGTAACCAGAAGAACTCTGTGTAGTTTAAGGACAAATAGCAACAGTGTTATTAAAATACCAGCAAGATGGCTCTAACGCCCTGAACACCACCAGCAGGGCTGCCCACATGCACTGCTGTCCAAGGCTATCAATTCTATGATTAGGTCTGGTGGATGGAAAAAAAAAAGAATAACAGAGTTTCATGTAAAACTTCTTGCTTAGAAAATAAGAGTGTTTTCATTCTCTATTACCTGTCATTTTACATGCTCTTGTTACTAGCAGTATATGGAATAAAAGCAAGTTAACCTCAGACACTTAACTAAAAAACCACACTGTTCCAAGAATAATAAACCTTTTGAACAATAGAAGTTTAAAAAACAAATTCTCTTATTTCCTTTTATAATGTCAGATGAAAAGAAATTTCTGAAGAAGCAGCATTGTCTTACACTACCCATACGAACAAGCCCAAAGGGGTGGTTTTAGCGTCTTTGATGGAAACTGTGATGGCATCATCTTACAATGATGAAAACGTCTCAAGGAAAGGCAAAGTGAGAAGAGTACAGAAGACAGAAAGAATGAAGCTGGCTTTGTGGAAAACGAATTCAAATAGCGATGAGAAATTAAGGGAATTTACCCTCCTGGAGTTATGGTTTATTGCAGAACTTACCCAAGTAAACCCTTGAAACGATTTTTGTGTGTGGGTGTGTCTAAATAGTTTCATGAATAGGGAAATATTATTACATCCCATCGATCCTTTTTTTCACATTTTAACATCTCTCAAGTCGAATATGAGTTACAGTTTAATCGATAGCTGTATTCTTTTGTAGTGCTACATAAAACAGTGTTTTGTCTTTCAACTGATGGCATCTTAAAAAATACCATAATACTTCTTTTAGGAAGTATTGTAAAGACACTCAACTGTTAGTCCCAAGTATAGCCAAATAATATCATTCAATTCATGTCATGTACATTTATCTTTTGAGACCATGAGTACCATGGACTTATTTAAAATTTGGTGAAGAAATGAGAAAGCCTTCCAGAATGGGCTCTCTCCTAGGCAGTTTGGCTCCCTTTCTAGTGCAGTCACTCTTCATACCCACATTTTACAGGAATCTCTATCTGCTACAAAAAAAAATTATAACTAGTTTTCCTACACTGAAAATCTGAAAAATATGGACTCATAATACCATGATGAATAGTACACAGAAAAATTTTAACACTTTTTGCAATTTCTTTTCTAGGTTTATACATATAGAACCTTAAGAAATTCTAAGAAAGGTTTATATGTGTGATTTGTGATTGCAAGTGGTGTGTAATATCTAATATATAGGAATATCTGCTAATAAATTCATTCTTCAAAGTTCTATTCATGATTCTGTTGCTCAATATTATCAATTATTAATCATAAGACAAGAACCTTCATTACTACTGACAATGGCCGGTTGGTTCCCTGCTGGGAAATGCCATTTGCATATTTGTGAAATTTTATTTTACTGATTGGTAGACACTGATTGTAATGAGCCAACACAAGCCCAATTAGAACAAATTATTATAGTTGATAACTAAAGTGGACCTGTGATCCTAATTAATCCATTTACTTACTGGTCCAGAACAATAAAGAAATGTAGTCTCTAAACAAACACACAGACATGAAGAAAAAATACTGATTTCTGCATAAATGCACAAATGATATGGAAATGGGGAGAGTTCAATGTGCAATTTTTGTAGCAAGTGGTACTGTAACACAATATAATAGTGCAAATTTTATTTATATCATATTCTTTTTTCTCAAAATTTGCTGTATATCCTCTGGATGTCACTTAAGAAAATGCATTTTAGGGGTGCCTAAGTTAAGCAGGGAGTCTGGTTCTCTCCCTTTGCCAGCTTGTACTCTTTCTCTCTCTCTCACTCACTCACTCTCCCAAATAGATAAAATCTTTTTTAAAAAAAAATGCATTTAATATATTTTTTATATTTAATCAACTTGATTAGAGTTGATAATGTATAAGAAAAATGACTGCCTGACATAAAAGAGTACAATTTTCTGTGAAAAAAATACAGTTTTGTTCTTTTATTTGTATTACTAGAATCAAAGAATAATGAGGAAACTCTACAAATGATTTTCTCTCTTTTTTTAATATGATGGTCTTATTTATTCATGGGCATACAATCTGCTCATGGCAATTATGAGAATGATTTCCTTAAAGAAAAACAATAAGTTTCAAAGGTCAATCAAGATAATTCAGCATACAAACATATAATTATGGCATTTACACATACAACCCAAAGAATCAGGCCATCTTCTCTTTGGGACAATGCTGTAAAATAGAAGAAAAAATGTAGGCCAGTAGTGGGCAAACCCACTATAAAATTGTGAGAATCACATAGGGAGTTAATTAAGCTTACTTTCAAAAAACATGAGCAAAATAAGAATTATCAATTTCTGGAATGTATTCAGTGAATGCATATGTATTAGTTGAAGCACTGCACCATAGTGGCTAAACCAGGTAGACTCTAGAAAAAGAAAGAACCGTGTGACCTTGTGCAAGGCACTTACCTTTGCTATGCCTTAGTTACCTTTTATTAAAGGGGGAAAAGAAAGAGCAATAGTAATATCTGCTCAGTGTCAGAGTACCAGCCGGTCTTTGGTAAAAGCCCAGTTATTAGCTAAGTCATAAAATGAATGGCGAAAGAATAAAATTTAGCTTTGTTTTTAAGTGGATTAAATTTTATAGCCACTGTTAAAAGTTCATCCCAGCTCTCACGATGTGCAGATATTGGAAATTAATTATATAAACTTTAATACAGCCTCTAGATATTTACACATTTCAAAATCAAAAGACAATGAACATTTTATTTACAATATCTATGAAATTGAATGTTTCAGTATGTATTCATCATGTTTCCTATATTCAGAGAGTAGCTCTGTGAATGCATCTGCTTACAAACAATAGATAGATGATTGATAGAGGAGGAAAGAATATACATATTCTTAAAGGCATTACTGATTACAGGTAAGAATGGCGTTCAAAGTATTTATGCGTATGTTTGTAATAATTTCTGGTGTTATTCTACAGCTCAGCTTTTTTACCCTCCATGAAACTATTGTGGCCAATACATGCTTGAAAACATATAAGAATAACCTCCATTTTGGTTCAAGTATAAAGAGAATAATACTCTGCAAAGTCCAATTCTAAATGACATCCAACAACTTCCATTAAATGATTCTATAAATGATGCTGTGTTTGTACCAACTCACCAAGGTGTCTTCTAATTCCTTTTCATTTATCTTGAATAAAATGGAAGATTAAGTGTGAGTTGTCCCCTATTGAAAATTAAGTCAAGTCTGTGAAAACCCAATTGCCTGTAAACCTTCAACTTCAGAGGACTGTTTGAATAAATCCAAACAGTGCCGAGCTTGGCTGCCTGAAGGTCTCTGGAGTTTCTATTTCTATATAGTTTTCAAGTTTCATGAGCTTTTTTTTCAAGAACAAATAAACTCAATGTTCTCAATGGGGACTGCATTTGTGTTCACCATTTCCTTATTAAGCAACATGACTTTTTTTTTTTTTTACCTCTAACGTACATGTCACATGTTACCTTAGCATGTACCCTGACCACTTGTGTTTTTCAGCGCTTCTCTATGGCATATTCCCCATCTCCCCCGTTCCTCTTATTTCAGACACAATAGCAAACATGTTGACATATCCACTCACATCTCTTAACTCTTTGTTGTACCAAAAAAGCTGAGACTGTCCTTTCCTGGCTTATGTTATTTGTGTGTCTAAACACACACACACATACATACACACACACACACACATACATACACACACACACACACACACACACACACCCTGCTACGAGCATTGCTCACTAGTCTCCCACCTGTGTCCTACCTGTCCCACCTGCCCATACTGACCATCTATCCCTCATATTCATATTTATTGGATTTTATATACTTCTATTTTTTTAAGATTTTATTTATTCATGAGAGACACACAGAGAGGCAGACACACAGGCAGAGGGAGGCTCCCTGCAGGAAACCTGATGTGGGACTTGATCCCAGTACCCTGGGATCATGCCCTGAGCTGAAGGCAGATGCTCAACCACTGAGCCATCCAGGCGCCCCTGGGTTTTGTACTTCTATTAAGCTCTTAGACTTAGATCTAAGAATGTGACCACCTTCATTGCCATTTCTTCCATAGCTCGGTTTGGACACATTTCCAGGTCTTGACCACATGTATGCATAGATACCTCTGGTGTGAGCCGCCTGTCCCATGTGGCAACAGCAAGCCAGCAGTTTCTACTGAGCATTTCAGATGGGACATAGTGCTCTTCACTGTAAAAGCATCATCTTATGAAATATTTATAACAACACTTAAGGTGGATTATATTAATTCCAATTTAGAGATAAGGAAAAAAAGATTCTTTAAAAAAAAAAAAAAGTAAGGACATTGCCTGAGGTCAAATGACAAAGCAATGATAGAGTTGGTGTTTGCTAACAGTTGTGCTGATGCTTAGCCGTGCATGTGTGATGACTCTAGGGCTGGGCCACCCCTACTGTGTGTTCTCCTCTCAACAGAGGGGAGAATCATGTGCATTCCTGCCTTGGCCCAAAGGAACTGACCCAGTTGGTGCAATTCTCCTCTTATCTGCTCCCTGAAGAAGAGAGGTCCAGTAGTTTATTTTACAGTTAGCTGTGATGAAGAGGAAATGACAAGGTAGGGACCAAGAGCAGGCTGCCCCAAAATGTGCCACTTTGGCATATTGGTTATTTTGAATTAAAGCAATTTAAAAAACACCATGTGCAAGAAGGACAGTCAGTTCCCTCTCTGTCCCTCTGAAAGCAGGAAATAAATCTCCCCCATGAAAGCCACTCTCCCTGTTCCAGGAGAAAGTGAGACATTCTTACCACCAGAGACAAGGAATTCAGAGCTGAGAAGGCTGTGTTGGCACTTCTTGTTACTTTTTACTAATTTACTACCATAGCCCAAATTCTATTTTGAGATCCTTATTAACTGAAACTCCCAAAGTTCAGTTTTCTTTGTCATGGCAGTTCCCCATAGATTTATTGTCTATTTGTCTAAAAGTACAAAAACATCCTGCCTTCATCATTTCCCTGGGCCTCAATTTCATTACTGGGCCTCCATACACACATAATAAAACTTTGGGGATTTTTCCCTGTGAGTCTGTCTTGGGTAAATGTAATTCTTAGTCCTGCTAGAAGACCTTGAAAGGTAGGGATAGAATTTTTCCTTGTCTTAAACATCATAGTCTTTAGTGCCTCCGAGACATCACTCACAATGTCACTGTGAACAAATTATATTATCCCTCTGGGTCTCATTTTCCTTGTCTGTAAAGTTCATATGGCATAATTATTGATAATTTATATGGATATCGAATGGAACAACATATGAAACCAGTTTGCACATTGCCAGGCACGTAAGAATGACTCATAAAATGCTAATATATCAATGCTAACTTCTTCCTCTCCCAATAACTCTCCCAGTTATTGAGATTTGTGTCTTTAGTGCTAATAGGACTTTAAATTGTCTAATCAATGATTGGGGAGATACAGAGGAAAAGTAAAATTAATTGGTTAGCAGGGATTTCTTTTAATATACAGATGAATTTATACAGAGGAACACAAATTAGCATTAGTGTTTATCACAGGTGGAAGCAGAGTCTCAAAACAGCAAAGGAAAATTGCAAAAGGTAATAAGGTAACCTGGATAATTATTTTGGTAAAAACAGGAAAAGGCTCTGGTGGCCAGTAACTTGACAAAAATTACACCAGTTTTCAGGATCTACCGCTTTTTCTTGGCAGTGTGAGTGCTTTCAAAGTACAGAGCTATATTCTCACATATTGTAACGAGTTGGAGAGGAAGCTCATTTTTCCCTAGAGAGATCGACCTCAAAGTCCAAAGAGCAGTGAATTCAGAAATCAAGAGAACTGATTTCTATTAGTGGTTCTACAGTTGGGATTTTATCTTGAGCAAATCCCTGAATTTGGGGGGTTGTGATTTTCCATCCATACAATGAGAAGTACTGGGCTCTCTAAGAAGAGTTCAAACCTCAAATTACATGACCCATGCACACAGTAAGCTTGGGCTTCCTCCAGCCATGGCGGTCCCAGTAATTCAGGACAGTGGAGGGAAGGAGAATCACCCTTAGAGGTCATCAGAGACATGGCCAAAACAGACATAATGTCATCTCTACATTGCATGATTCCTCAAAGCAGTCATCAGTCAGCACAGATTTAGGGGGGAACCCAGACACCCTGTGTCTGAATGCAGCTATCTTCAGTGCTCCACAAAAGTAATGCATATTTGGTACTCCCAGTGACACAAAGGCACAAAGCAGAATGGCTTGATGGTCCGTGAGCATACTCAATACCTGGTTTTGAACAATGACTGAGGAATGGATTCTGTGATGTGTAGAGGAAGATTTAAACATCTGAGGTGTGGGCGGACAAGATTTGTACCATGGACAGAGGTGGGGAGATTATAGACATGTTTTCAAATACAGACACTTCATTTTTCCGAATTAAGTATTGAAGTAGAATAAAAGGGAACTAAAGACACAAGGGAAGACAGAAGGTTAATGGGCCCCTGTAATCTGAAATCCTTGAAGACCAAGACATAGGGACACGAGGCCGAGAAACAATAGAAGGCAATTCAGGTGAATTTTTTTAGGGCGGAAATTTCCAACTTATTTATTTCCAGAAAAAAAAAAGGTCTACGTGTTTCCATGATGCTTAAGACTGACCATTTGGGAAGAAATGTGTTTCCCAGAATTAAAAAAAAAAAAAAAATAGAAGGAAAAGTAATTTGGGGAAGAAGAATTAACCACCAAAGACTCACTGTATGCTAATAAATAGCAATGTATTAGGAAAAAAACAAGGGTAGACAGAAGTATGGTTCATACGAGATTTGATTTATGGTTAATTAATATTTATTAATAGGCATTGCTCATGCTAAATAAAGACGTTGTATGTTGAACTCAGCTTATGCCTCACCTGAGAAATTGGCTTTCAAGGTGAAAGCCCTCTTGTCCCAGTGATAATTTTGTAAAATGAACCTTACCCCTGTCCCTCACAGTCGTGGATAAACAGTGTGTACCAGACACTTTTAGCAGACAGAGCCCCACCCACAGAGATTCTCCCAACGGTTAGGTCTGGGCTAAAACCAGAAGTGTGTATGGTTAACAAACACCCCAAGGATTCTGGAAAGCACTGCCCTATTATAACCCCAGGCCTCCTACCTACCAACCATGGGATGTAGGTATGGTTAATACATCTATTTTCACAAGAAGGAAAACTTTGAAATATATCAAATTTTGAAAAAATATAAAAATTAGTTTACAATGTTTGCTACTTGGTGGAATCTTCTGAAAAAATACCTTCAACAGGACCGGACTTTTAAATTCACTGAGTAGAAAAAATAAATTAATTAATTAATTAATTAATTAAAATAAAATAAAATAAAAATAAATTCACTGAGTAGGGCACTTTTGTGGCAAGACATAGCAGATCTGGAAATGTCTCCCTGCTAATAATGTGAAAGCAAATAAATATGTTCCCACCCTTTGGCTTCATCGTTCCATTAAAATGTAAAAACCTCTTAGTTTCCTATGGCTCCAGCGGGCCTGTTCCAACATATCAGGTGCTTACCTGACAGCATCTTCCATGAAGGGTGTTAACACGACGCAGAGTATGGCAAGCGTGGGAGGCGGGACAATGCAGGGGGAAAGGGCACATCACAGGGAGCAGACGGGTCTCTAAGGTTAGACTTGACAGACATGATACTCATGGCTCCCACTTCTGCCAAGAGTCAGGGATTAAAAGAGGAGGAAATGTGAGCTTTCATTGATTAGAGGATTGCCCATGGCCTGTCAGAAAGTGAACATTTGCTCAGATTGCATCAGAGAAATGTGTGCTTAGACCAAGTAAAACTCCTTCCGGATGTTTTTAAAAACCTGGTGTGAATCAATAAAAATACATTTCTCTCTCGAAAATGCAGTGTGAAGTATTGTTCTCCTTGAACTAATCATATGCTTGAGCACCTGAGCGACATTGTGTTGATCTCTGCAGCTAACCTTAAAATTTATGTTTCAAGTAAGAACATCTGGCACACTTTCATCACAGAGCTTCTCAGGGAAAACACGTGTTTACTAGCTAAAAGATCCTTTTGCAGGAGCCAGGAGAAGGTCCACTCAAGAAAAGATCCATTGGGTGAGGGTGGGAGGAGATGTCCAGAAAAAGTGTAAGACACTGAAATGGGTGAAAGGGATTAATGGGATCCAGTGCTGGGGGCCATTTGGGAATATTTGTTTCTGAAAGGGCTTGCATCTCCAATCTGAGTTATTTTATAATTCAATAAATTGCAGAAAGCTGATAGTAATGCAAATAATTCTTGTGCATAGAAATGCAAATAAGCTTGTCTGATGGGGTACAACCGGTTATTGTTCTGGCTACTTGCCAGCGTTCCTGATTGGCCGTATGCCCTTTGAATTCTCCTTGGCATCAGTTGTACCACCTTTTTGTTCTTTCTAAATTAACGAATGAGATTAAATTGTCTACAAGTGTTCATTCCATATGTTTGGAGTCATGATTTTCCTTTTTTAAAAAAAAAGTTAACCTTAGCAGATGAGGCGGGCATCTGTAACAGATTCTATCATAGGTTCCCCCACATTCAACCCTCAACTTCTGAAAGAACAAATATCAGTGTAATGTTTTGCATAAAGCCTGACACGTTTCCTTTTTTTTTTCTTTTAGCTTCAGACAAGCTTGACTGAGCCAATGACGTTATCCAAATCGATATCTCTTCCTCGCAGCGCGTACTGGCATCACATCACTCGTCAGAACAGTGTTGGAGAAATCTACAGTTTGCAAGGCAAGTAACTTGAAAATAATCAAGCAGCACCTCCATTAGCCTCCTACAGGTGGGCCAGGAGTCATGCAAATTGCTTTGCTTGCTTTTCCTCCATTTTCATTTATCAGCTGTCACTGGCCACAGTGGGAGCTCTGAGATTTACAGTGGCTTTTCTAAAGCTATCATTTCATAGACTCATGGTAGAAATTATTCCGAAAGTCACTGAGGGCTAAGGGCCCTATTTGGCACAGGAACTTGACTAGAACATTATACAAGACATATCATCAGGAGACAAAAGCAGCAGATATTGGGGTAACATGTTTCATGCCATTTTACAAAGGAGTCTTTCTTAGCATCCTTCTTTTCTTAATAGGATTGACTATCAGTTCAGGAGGCTGATTTCAGGCTGTGTAATAAAATGCTACATAAATGTACTCACAGAAGTCTTAAGGTTTAGCCAAAGCTTTGACACAGAAATAATTCTGGAGGGTGCCAGGCAGAGGACAAGTGTGAATACTTTGCTTCTGTGTTTTTCCTGATGATGAGTGTTTAATTAACTAAAATGGGAATGGTTTACCCGATGAATCAGATTCGTAGATAGCAAGTATTTGATCAAGAACAGCACAAAAACTTAGCTTTAGCATTTTTTTCCTCCTATTCTCTCCCTATTGTCTTAGAATGAATAATCTTATCCTTCAGATAAAATACTCAGCTGCAAGTGAATATTTGACTAACAGTCGCCCAAGACTGAGGGAAATGGGAATTTAGAAAAATAAAGCTAACAAAGCACAGCTGAAAAAATTCATCCAACACAGATTTTTTTTTTAAGCATAGAAGGTTTGAATGTAATAGGCACCCAGTCAGTATCTGTTGAAGGAATGACCAATATGACCTTTGGCACAGTTAGAATGTTTTCCATTCCATTAGAATGCAGAATGTTTTTCCATTCACACTTTAACTGTTGCTCATATTAACGGCACTAAGTGTTTCAACAACAACAAAATGTTTTGGTGATAAGGAAACTGAAATGATGTATTTTTAAGGCAGTATTTGCTCGCCAGGATTTCAAACCCAGACTGATGGAATTTGGTCAGTGGGAATTAGTGATTAAAGATACATTCTGACAGGAAAAGGAGTCGGAACAATTTTAGTCGTTTGGTGATGACACTTGCATTTTATATCTTAAATGAAACCTCTTATGGTAGTTGTTATCTTTTTTGCATTATTTCTTTACATGAGAAAATCTTTAATAGGAAAAGGAGTAGAGGATTGAAGGAACCCTTGACAATTTTGTGGACCAGAAAGAAGAAACTCATATTTCCCTCTTTCCCTTCCCACCATGAATGTCAGCAACCACACACTGAAACTGCCTGAGTCATGATCTTAGGAAATTAATCTTGCTTGTTCCTGTGATTAGATTTCATTAGGAAATATGCTTTTAATGTAAGGCTATTTTTATTTCAACATAAACCTATATATGAAATTATTGTTAAAAACCAAAATTAAACTGAGCAAATTGTACATACCATGTTGGCTTTATTCAATGATTCATGAATGGACAGCATGCCAGCCTGCAGAGAGAAAGGAAGTCAGAGGAGCTATATATAATGAAAGACTTTTATAGGCAAAGGGAACAGGGATAA